>NW_028151013.1:0-32489 GCF_964638095.1 Poromitra crassiceps | reverse complement strand
GACTCAGTGCGGTATTCAGCCTCTCTGGTGTCAAGTCTGATTTTGAAAAAAAAAAAAAAAATCCAAAATCAGACAGAGTGTTGAGACCAGAGAGGCTAAGACCGCAGTTGACTCAGTGCGGTATTCAGCCTCTCTGGTGTCAAGTCTGATTTTGAAAAAAAAAAAAAAAATCCAAAATCAGACAGAGTGTTGAGACCAGAGAGGCTAAGACCGCATTGACTCAGTGCGGTATTCAGCCTCTCTGGTGTCAAGTCTGATTTTGGAAAAAAAAAAAAAAAATCCAAAATCAGACAGAGTGTTGAGACCAGAGAGGCTAAGACCGCATTGACTCAGTGCGGTATTCAGCCTCTCTGGTGTCAAGTCTGATTTGGAAAAAAAAAAAAAAAAATCCAAAATCAGACAGAGTGTTGACACCAGAGAGGCTAAGACCGCATTGACTCAGTGCGGTATTCAGCCTCTCTGGTGTCAAGTCTGATTTTGGAAAAAAAAAAAAAAAATCCAAAATCAGACAGAGTGTTGACACCAGAGAGGCTAAGACCGCATTGACTCAGTGCGGTATTCAGCCTCTCTGGTGTCAAGTCTGATTTTGGAAAAAAAAAAAAAAAAATCCAAAATCAGACAGAGTGTTGAGACCAGAGAGGCTAAGACCGCATTGACTCAGTGCGGTATTCAGCCTCTCTGGTGTCAAGTCTGATTTTGGAAAAAAAAAAAAAAAAATCCAAAATCAGACAGTGTTGAGACCAGAGAGGCTAAGACCGCATTGACTCAGTGCGGTATTCAGCCTCTCTGGTGTCAAGTCTGATTTTGGAAAAAAAAAAAAAAAAATCCAAAATCAGACAGAGTGTTGAGACCAGAGAGGCTAAGACCGCATTGACTCAGTGCGGTATTCAGCCTCTCTGGTGTCAAGTCTGATTTTGGAAAAAAAAAAAAAAAAATCCAAAATCAGACAGAGTGTTGACACCAGAGAGGCTAAGACCGCATTGACTCAGTGCGGTATTCAGCCTCTCTGGTGTCAAGTCTGATTTTGGAAAAAAAAAAAAAAAAATCCAAAATCAGACAGAGTGTTGAGACCAGAGAGGCTAAGACCGCATTGACTCAGTGCGGTATTCAGCCTCTCTGGTGTCAAGTCTGATTTTGGAAAAAAAAAAAAAAAAATCCAAAATCAGACAGAGTGTTGACACCAGAGAGGCTAAGACCGCATTGACTCAGGTGCGGTATTCAGCCTCTCTGGTGTCAAGTCTGATTTTGAAAAAAAAAAAAAAAATCCAAAATCAGACAGAGTGTTGAGACCAGAGAGGCTAAGACCGCATTGACTCAGTGCGGTATTCAGCCTCTCTGGTGTCAAGTCTGATTTTGGAAAAAAAAAAAAAAAATCCAAAATCAGACAGACTGTTGAGACCAGAGAGGCTAAGACCGCATTGACTCAGTGCGGTATTCAGCCTCTCTGGTGTCAAGTCTGATTTTGGAAAAAAAAAAAAAAAAATCCAAAATCAGACAGAGTGTTGACACCAGAGAGGCTAAGGCCGCATTGACTCAGTGCGGTATTCAGCCTCTCTGGTGTCAAGTCTGATTTTGAAAAAAAAAAAAAAAATCCAAAATCAGACAGAGTGTTGAGACCAGAGAGGCTAAGACCGCATTGACTCAGTGCGGTATTCAGCCTCTCTGGTGTCAAGTCTGATTTTGGAAAAAAAAAAAAAAATCCAAAATCAGACAGTGTTGAGACCAGAGAGGCTAAGACCGCATTGACTCAGTGCGGTATTCAGCCTCTCTGGTGTCAAGTCTGATTTTGGAAAAAAAAAAAAAAAATCCAAAATCAGACAGAGTGTTGAGACCAGAGAGGCTAAGACCGCATTGACTCAGTGCGGTATTCAGCCTCTCTGGTGTCAAGTCTGATTTTGGAAAAAAAAAAAAAAAATCCAAAATCAGACAGAGTGTTGACACCAGAGAGGCTAAGACCGCATTGACTCAGTGCGGTATTCAGCCTCTCTGGTGTCAAGTCTGATTTTGAAAAAAAAAAAAAAAATCCAAAATCAGACAGAGTGTTGAGACCAGAGAGGCTAAGACCGCATTGACTCAGTGCGGTATTCAGCCTCTCTGGTGTCAAGTCTGATTTTGGAAAAAAAAAAAAAAAATCCAAAATCAGACAGAGTGTTGACACCAGAGAGGCTAAGACCGCATTGACTCAGGTGCGGTATTCAGCCTCTCTGGTGTCAAGTCTGATTTTGAAAAAAAAAAAAAAAAATCCAAAATCAGACAGAGTGTTGAGACCAGAGAGGCTAAGACCGCATTGACTCAGTGCGGTATTCAGCCTCTCTGGTGTCAAGTCTGATTTTGGAAAAAAAAAAAAAAAATCCAAATCAGACAGAGTGTTGAGACCAGAGAGGCTAAGACCGCATTGACTCAGTGCGGTATTCAGCCTCTCTGGTGTCAAGTCTGATTTTGGAAAAAAAAAAAAAAAAAAATCCAAAATCAGACAGAGTGTTGAGACCAGAGAGGCTAAGACCGCATTGACTCAGTGCGGTATTCAGCCTCTCTGGTGTCAAGTCTGATTTTGGAAAAAAAAAAAAAAATCCAAAATCAGACAGAGTGTTGACACCAGAGAGGCTAAGACCGCATTGACTCAGTGCGGTATTCAGCCTCTCTGGTGTCAAGTCTGATTTTGAAAAAAAAAAAAAAAAATCCAAAATCAGACAGAGTGTTGAGACCAGAGAGGCTAAGACCGCATTGACTCAGTGCGGTATTCAGCCTCTCTGGTGTCAAGTCTGATTTTGAAAAAAAAAAAAAAATCCAAAATCAGACAGAGTGTTGAGACCAGAGAGGCTAAGACCGCATTGACTCAGTGCGGTATTCAGCCTCTCTGGTGTCAAGTCTGATTTTGGAAAAAAAAAAAAAAAATCCAAAATCAGACAGTGTTGAGACCAGAGAGGCTAAGACCGCATTGACTCAGTGCGGTATTCAGCCTCTCTGGTGTCAAGTCTGATTTTGGAAAAAAAAAAAAAAAATCCAAAATCAGACAGAGTGTTGACACCAGAGAGGCTAAGACCGCATTGACTCAGTGCGGTATTCAGCCTCTCTGGTGTCAAGTCTGATTTTGGAAAAAAAAAAAAAATAATCCAAAATCAGACAGAGTGTTGACACCAGAGAGGCTAAGACCGCATTGACTCAGTGCAGTATTCAGCCTATCTGGTGTCAAGTCTGATTTTGGAAAAAAAAAAAAAAAAATCCAAAATCAGACAGAGTGTTGACACCAGAGAGGCTAAGACCGCATTGACTCAGTGCGGTATTCAGCCTCTCTGGTGTCAAGTCTGATTTTGAAAAAAAAAAAAAAAATCCAAAATCAGACAGAGTGTTGAGACCAGAGAGGCTAAGACTGCATTGACTCAGTGCGGTATTCAGCCTCTCTGGTGTCAAGTCTGATTTTGGAAAAAAAAAAAAAAAATCCAAATTCAGACAGTGTTGAGACCAGAGAGGCTAAGACCGCATTGACTCAGTGCGGTATTCAGCCTCTCTGGTGTCAAGTCTGATTTTGGAAAAAAAAAAAAAAAATCCAAAATCAGACAGAGTGTTGAGACCAGAGAGGCTAAGACCGCATTGACTCAGTGCGGTATTCAGCCTCTCTGGTGTCAAGTCTGATTTTGGAAAAAAAAAAAAAAAATCCAAAATCAGACAGAGTGTTGACACCAGAGAGGCTAAGACCGCATTGACTCAGTGCGGTATTCAGCCTCTCTGGTGTCAAGTCTGATTTTGGAAAAAAAAAAAAAAAATCCAAAATCAGACAGAGTGTTGAGACCAGAGAGGCTAAGACCGCATTGACTCAGTGCGGTATTCAGCCTCTCTGGTGTCAAGTCTGATTTTGGAAAAAAAAAAAAAAAAATCCAAAATCAGACAGAGTGTTGACACCAGAGAGGCTAAGACCGCATTGACTCGGTGCGGTATTCAGCCTCTCTGGTGTCAAGTCTGATTTTGAAAAAAAAAAAAAAAAATCCAAAATCAGACAGAGTGTTGAGACCAGAGAGGCTAAGACCGCATTGACTCAGTGCGGTATTCAGCCTCTCTGGTGTCAAGTCTGATTTTGGAAAAAAAAAAAAAATCCAAAATCAGACAGACTGTTGAGACCAGAGAGGCTAAGACCGCATTGACTCAGTGCGGTATTCAGCCTCTCTGGTGTCAAGTCTGATTTTGGAAAAAAAAAAAAAAAATCCAAAATCAGACAGAGTGTTGACACCAGAGAGGCTAAGGCCGCATTGACTCAGTGCGGTATTCAGCCTCTCTGGTGTCAAGTCTGATTTTGAAAAAAAAAAAAAAAATCCAAAATCAGACAGAGTGTTGAGACCAGAGAGGCTAAGACCGCATTGACTCAGTGCGGTATTCAGCCTCTCTGGTGTCAAGTCTGATTTTGGAAAAAAAAAAAAAAAATCCAAAATCAGACAGTGTTGAGACCAGAGAGGCTAAGACCGCATTGACTCAGTGCGGTATTCAGCCTCTCTGGTGTCAAGTCTGATTTTGGAAAAAAAAAAAAAAAATCCAAAATCAGACAGAGTGTTGAGACCAGAGAGGCTAAGACCGCATTGACTCAGTGCGGTATTCAGCCTCTCTGGTGTCAAGTCTGATTTTGGAAAAAAAAAAAAAAAATCCAAAATCAGACAGAGTGTTGAGACCAGAGAGGCTAAGACCGCATTGACTCAGTGCGGTATTCAGCCTCTCTGGTGTCAAGTCTGATTTTGGAAAAAAAAAAAAAAAATCCAAAATCAGACAGAGTGTTGAGACCAGAGAGGCTAAGACCGCATTGACTCAGTGCGGTATTCAGCCTCTCTGGTGTCAAGTCTGATTTTGGAAAAAAAAAAAAAAAATCCAAAATCAGACAGAGTGTTGAGACCAGAGAGGCTAAGACCGCATTGACTCAGTGCGGTATTCAGCCTCTCTGGTGTCAAGTCTGATTTTGGAAAAAAAAAAAAAAAAAATCCAAAATCAGACAGAGTGTTGAGACCAGAGAGGCTAAGACCGCATTGACTCAGTGCGGTATTCAGCCTCTCTGGTGTCAAGTCTGATTTTGGAAAAAAAAAAAAAAATCCAAAATCAGACAGAGTGTTGACACCAGAGAGGCTAAGACCGCATTGACTCAGTGCGGTATTCAGCCTCTCTGGTGTCAAGTCTGATTTTGGGAAAAAAAAAAAAAAAATCCAAAATCAGACAGAGTGTTGAGACCAGAGAGGCTAAGACCGCATTGACTCAGTGCGGTATTCAGCCTCTCTGGTGTCAAGTCTGATTTTGAAAAAAAAAAAAAAAATCCAAAATCAGACAGAGTGTTGAGACCAGAGAGGCTAAGACCGCATTGACTCAGTGCGGTATTCAGCCTCTCTGGTGTCAAGTCTGATTTTGGAAAAAAAAATAATAATAATCCAAAATCAGACAGAGTGTTGACACCAGAGAGGCTAAGACCGCATTGACTCAGTGCAGTATTCAGCCTATCTGGTGTCAAGTCTGATTTTGGAAAAAAAAAAAAAAAATCCAAAATCAGACAGAGTGTTGACACCAGAGAGGCTAAGACCGCATTGACTCAGTGCGGTATTCAGCCTCTCTGGTGTCAAGTCTGATTTTGAAAAAAAAAAAAAAAATCCAAAATCAGACAGAGTGTTGAGACCAGAGAGGCTAAGACCGCATTGACTCAGTGCGGTATTCAGCCTCTCTGGTGTCAAGTCTGATTTTGGAAAAAAAAAAAAAAAATCCAAATTCAGACAGTGTTGAGACCAGAGAGGCTAAGACCGCATTGACTCAGTGCGGTATTCAGCCTCTCTGGTGTCAAGTCTGATTTTGGAAAAAAAAAAAAAAAATCCAAAATCAGACAGAGTGTTGAGACCAGAGAGGCTAAGACCGCATTGACTCAGTGCGGTATTCAGCCTCTCTGGTGTCAAGTCTGATTTTGGAAAAAAAAAAAAAAAAATCCAAAATCAGACAGAGTGTTGACACCAGAGAGGCTAAGACCGCATTGACTCAGTGCGGTATTCAGCCTCTCTGGTGTCAAGTCTGATTTTGGAAAAAAAAAAAAAAAAATCCAAAATCAGACAGAGTGTTGACACCAGAGAGGCTAAGACCGCATTGACTCGGTGCGGTATTCAGCCTCTCTGGTGTCAAGTCTGATTTTGAAAAAAAAAAAAAAAAATCCAAAATCAGACAGAGTGTTGAGACCAGAGAGGCTAAGACCGCATTGACTCAGTGCGGTATTCAGCCTCTCTGGTGTCAAGTCTGATTTTGGAAAAAAAAAAAAAAAATCCAAAATCAGACAGAGTGTTGAGACCAGAGAGGCTAAGACTGCATTGACTCAGTGCGGTATTCAGCCTCTCTGGTGTCAAGTCTGATTTTGGAAAAAAAAAAAAAAAAAATCCAAAATCAGACAGAGTGTTGAGACCAGAGAGGCTAAGACCGCATTGACTCAGTGCGGTATTCAGCCTCTCTGGTGTCAAGTCTGATTTTGGAAAAAAAAAAAAAAAATCCAAAATCAGACAGAGTGTTGACACCAGAGAGGCTAAGACCGCATTGACTCAGTGCGGTATTCAGCCTCTCTGGTGTCAAGTCTGATTTTGGAAAAAAAAATAATAATAATCCAAAATCAGACAGAGTGTTGACACCAGAGAGGTTAAGACCGCATTGACTCAGTGCAGTATTCAGCCTATCTGGTGTCAAGTCTGATTTTGGAAAAAAAAAAAAAAAATCCAAAATCAGACAGAGTGTTGACACCAGAGAGGCTAAGACCGCATTGACTCAGTGCGGTATTCAGCCTATCTGGTGTCAAGTCTGATTTTGGAAAAAAAAAAAAAAAATCCAAAATCAGACAGAGTGTTGAGACCAGAGAGGCTAAGACCGCATTGACTCAGTGCGGTATTCAGCCTCTCTGGTGTCAAGTCTGATTTTGGAAAAAAAAAAAAAAAATCCAAATTCAGACAGTGTTGAGACCAGAGAGGCTAAGACCGCATTGACTCAGTGCGGTATTCAGCCTCTCTGGTGTCAAGTCTGATTTTGGAAAAAAAAAAAAAAAATCCAAAATCAGACAGAGTGTTGAGACCAGAGAGGCTAAGACCGCATTGACTCAGTGCGGTATTCAGCCTCTCTGGTGTCAAGTCTGATTTTGGAAAAAAAAAAAAAAAAATCCAAAATCAGACAGAGTGTTGACACCAGAGAGGCTAAGACCGCATTGACTCAGTGCGGTATTCAGCCTCTCTGGTGTCAAGTCTGATTTTGGAAAAAAAAAAAAAAAAATCCAAAATCAGACAGAGTGTTGACACCAGAGAGGCTAAGACCGCATTGACTCGGTGCGGTATTCAGCCTCTCTGGTGTCAAGTCTGATTTTGAAAAAAAAAAAAAAAAATCCAAAATCAGACAGAGTGTTGAGACCAGAGAGGCTAAGACCGCATTGACTCAGTGCGGTATTCAGCCTCTCTGGTGTCAAGTCTGATTTTGGAAAAAAAAAAAAAAAATCCAAAATCAGACAGAGTGTTGAGACCAGAGAGGCTAAGACTGCATTGACTCAGTGCGGTATTCAGCCTCTCTGGTGTCAAGTCTGATTTTGGAAAAAAAAAAAAAAAAAATCCAAAATCAGACAGAGTGTTGAGACCAGAGAGGCTAAGACCGCATTGACTCAGTGCGGTATTCAGCCTCTCTGGTGTCAAGTCTGATTTTGGAAAAAAAAAAAAAAAATCCAAAATCAGACAGAGTGTTGACACCAGAGAGGCTAAGACCGCATTGACTCAGTGCGGTATTCAGCCTCTCTGGTGTCAAGTCTGATTCTGGAAAAAAAAAAAAAAATCCAAAATCAGAGAGAGTGTTGAGACCAGAGAGGCTAAGACCGCATTGACTCAGTGCGGTATTCAGCCTCTCTGGTGTCAAGTCTGATTTTGGAAAAAAAAAAAAAAAATCCAAAATCAGACAGAGTGTTGACACCAGAGAGGCTAAGACCGCATTGACTCAGTGCGGTATTCAGCCTCTCTGGTGTCAAGTCTGATTTTGGAAAAAAAATAAAAAATAATCCAAAATCAGACAGAGTGTTGACACCAGAGAGGCTAAGACCGCATTGACTCAGTGCGGTATTCAGCCTATCTGGTGTCAAGTCTGATTTTGGAAAAAAAAAAAAAAAAATCCAAAATCAGACAGAGTGTTGACACCAGAGAGGCTAAGACCGCATTGACTCAGTGCGGTATTCAGCCTCTCTGGTGTCAAGTCTGATTTTGGAAAAAAAAAAAAAAAAAATCCAAAATCAGACAGAGTGTTGAGACCAGAGAGGCTAAGACCGCATTGACTCAGTGCGGTATTCAGCCTCTCTGGTGTCAAGTCTGATTTTGGAAAAAAAAAAAAAAAAATCCAAAATCAGACAGAGTGTTGACACCAGAGAGGCTAAGACCGCATTGACTCGGTGCTGTATTCAGCCTCTCTGGTGTCAAGTCTGATTTTGAAAAAAAAAAAAAAAAAATCCAAAATCAGACAGAGTGTTGAGACCAGAGAGGCTAAGACCGCATTGACTCAGTGCGGTATTCAGCCTCTCTGGTGTCAAGTCTGATTTTGGAAAAAAAAAAAAAAAATCCAAAATCAGACAGAGTGTTGAGACCAGAGAGGCTAAGACCGCATTGACTCAGTGCGGTATTCAGCCTCTCTGGTGTCAAGTCTGATTTTGGAAAAAAAAAAAAAAAAAAATCCAAAATCAGACAGAGTGTTGAGACCAGAGAGGCTAAGACCGCATTGACTCAGTGCGGTATTCAGCCTCTCTGGTGTCAAGTCTGATTTTGGAAAAAAAAAAAAAAATCCAAAATCAGACAGAGTGTTGACACCAGAGAGGCTAAGACCGCATTGACTCAGTGCGGTATTCAGCCTCTCTGGTGTCAAGTCTGATTTTGGAAAAAAAAAAAAAAAAAATCCAAAATCAGACAGAGTGTTGAGACCAGAGAGGCTAAGACCGCATTGACTCAGTGCGGTATTCAGCCTCTCTGGTGTCAAGTCTGATTTTGAAAAAAAAAAAAAAAATCCAAAATCAGACAGAGTGTTGAGACCAGAGAGGCTAAGACCGCATTGACTCAGTGCGGTATTCAGCCTCTCTGGTGTCAAGTCTGATTTTGGAAAAAAAAAAAAAAAAATCCAAAATCAGACAGTGTTGAGACCAGAGAGGCTAAGACCGCATTGACTCAGTGCGGTATTCAGCCTCTCTGGTGTCAAGTCTGATTTTGGAAAAAAAAAAAAAAAATCCAAAATCAGACAGAGTGTTGACACCAGAGAGGCTAAGACCGCATTGACTCAGTGCGGTATTCAGCCTCTCTGGTGTCAAGTCTGATTTTGGAAAAAAAAAAAATAATAATCCAAAATCAGACAGAGTGTTGACACCAGAGAGGCTAAGACCGCATTGACTCAGTGCAGTATTCAGCCTATCTGGTGTCAAGTCTGATTTTGGAAAAAAAAAAAAAAAATCCAAAATCAGACAGAGTGTTGACACCAGAGAGGCTAAGACCGCATTGACTCAGTGCGGTATTCAGCCTCTCTGGTGTCAAGTCTGATTTTGAAAAAAAAAAAAAAAAATCCAAAATCAGACAGAGTGTTGAGACCAGAGAGGCTAAGACCGCATTGACTCAGTGCGGTATTCAGCCTCTCTGGTGTCAAGTCTGATTTTGGAAAAAAAAAAAAAAAATCCAAATTCAGACAGTGTTGAGACCAGAGAGGCTAAGACCGCATTGACTCAGTGCGGTATTCAGCCTCTCTGGTGTCAAGTCTGATTTTGGAAAAAAAAAAAAAAAATCCAAAATCAGACAGAGTGTTGAGACCAGAGAGGCTAAGACCGCATTGACTCAGTGCGGTATTCAGCCTCTCTGGTGTCAAGTCTGATTTTGGAAAAAAAAAAAAAAAATCCAAAATCAGACAGAGTGTTGACACCAGAGAGGCTAAGACCGCATTGACTCAGTGCGGTATTCAGCCTCTCTGGTGTCAAGTCTGATTTTGGAAAAAAAATAAAAAATAATCCAAAATCAGACAGAGTGTTGACACCAGAGAGGCTAAGACCGCATTGACTCAGTGCGGTATTCAGCCTATCTGGTGTCAAGTCTGATTTTGGAAAAAAAAAAAAAAAAATCCAAAATCAGACAGAGTGTTGACACCAGAGAGGCTAAGACCGCATTGACTCAGTGCGGTATTCAGCCTCTCTGGTGTCAAGTCTGATTTTGGAAAAAAAAAAAAAAAAAATCCAAAATCAGACAGAGTGTTGAGACCAGAGAGGCTAAGACCGCATTGACTCAGTGCGGTATTCAGCCTCTCTGGTGTCAAGTCTGATTTTGGAAAAAAAAAAAAAAAAATCCAAAATCAGACAGAGTGTTGACACCAGAGAGGCTAAGACCGCATTGACTCGGTGCTGTATTCAGCCTCTCTGGTGTCAAGTCTGATTTTGAAAAAAAAAAAAAAAAAATCCAAAATCAGACAGAGTGTTGAGACCAGAGAGGCTAAGACCGCATTGACTCAGTGCGGTATTCAGCCTCTCTGGTGTCAAGTCTGATTTTGGAAAAAAAAAAAAAAAATCCAAAATCAGACAGAGTGTTGAGACCAGAGAGGCTAAGACCGCATTGACTCAGTGCGGTATTCAGCCTCTCTGGTGTCAAGTCTGATTTTGGAAAAAAAAAAAAAAAAAAATCCAAAATCAGACAGAGTGTTGAGACCAGAGAGGCTAAGACCGCATTGACTCAGTGCGGTATTCAGCCTCTCTGGTGTCAAGTCTGATTTTGGAAAAAAAAAAAAAAATCCAAAATCAGACAGAGTGTTGACACCAGAGAGGCTAAGACCGCATTGACTCAGTGCGGTATTCAGCCTCTCTGGTGTCAAGTCTGATTTTGGAAAAAAAAAAAAAAAAAATCCAAAATCAGACAGAGTGTTGAGACCAGAGAGGCTAAGACCGCATTGACTCAGTGCGGTATTCAGCCTCTCTGGTGTCAAGTCTGATTTTGAAAAAAAAAAAAAAAATCCAAAATCAGACAGAGTGTTGAGACCAGAGAGGCTAAGACCGCATTGACTCAGTGCGGTATTCAGCCTCTCTGGTGTCAAGTCTGATTTTGGAAAAAAAAAAAAAAAATCCAAAATCAGACAGTGTTGAGACCAGAGAGGCTAAGACCGCATTGACTCAGTGCGGTATTCAGCCTCTCTGGTGTCAAGTCTGATTTTGGAAAAAAAAAAAAAAAATCCAAAATCAGACAGAGTGTTGAGACCAGAGAGGCTAAGACCGCATTGACTCAGTGCGGTATTCAGCCTCTCTGGTGTCAAGTCTGATTTTGGAAAAAAAAAAAAAAAAATCCAAAATCAGACAGAGTGTTGACACCAGAGAGGCTAAGACCGCATTGACTCAGTGCGGTATTCAGCCTCTCTGGTGTCAAGTCTGATTTTGGAAAAAAAAAAAAAAAAATCCAAAATCAGACAGTGTTGACACCAGAGAGGCTAAGACCGCATTGACTCGGTGCGGTATTCAGCCTCTCTGGTGTCAAGTCTGATTTTGAAAAAAAAAAAAAAAAATCCAAAATCAGACAGAGTGTTGAGACCAGAGAGGCTAAGACCGCATTGACTCAGTGCGGTATTCAGCCTCTCTGGTGTCAAGTCTGATTTTGGAAAAAAAAAAAAAAAATCCAAAATCAGACAGAGTGTTGAGACCAGAGAGGCTAAGACTGCATTGACTCAGTGCGGTATTCAGCCTCTCTGGTGTCAAGTCTGATTTTGGAAAAAAAAAAAAAAAAAATCCAAAATCAGACAGAGTGTTGAGACCAGAGAGGCTAAGACCGCATTGACTCAGTGCGGTATTCAGCCTCTCTGGTGTCAAGTCTGATTTTGGAAAAAAAAAAAAAAAATCCAAAATCAGACAGAGTGTTGACACCAGAGAGGCTAAGACCGCATTGACTCAGTGCGGTATTCAGCCTCTCTGGTGTCAAGTCTGATTCTGGAAAAAAAAAAAAAAATCCAAAATCAGAGAGAGTGTTGAGACCAGAGAGGCTAAGACCGCATTGACTCAGTGCGGTATTCAGCCTCTCTGGTGTCAAGTCTGATTTTGGAAAAAAAAAAAAAAAATCCAAAATCAGACAGAGTGTTGACACCAGAGAGGCTAAGACCGCATTGACTCAGTGCGGTATTCAGCCTCTCTGGTGTCAAGTCTGATTTTGGAAAAAAAATAAAAAATAATCCAAAATCAGACAGAGTGTTGACACCAGAGAGGCTAAGACCGCATTGACTCAGTGCGGTATTCAGCCTATCTGGTGTCAAGTCTGATTTTGGAAAAAAAAAAAAAAAAATCCAAAATCAGACAGAGTGTTGACACCAGAGAGGCTAAGACCGCATTGACTCAGTGCGGTATTCAGCCTCTCTGGTGTCAAGTCTGATTTTGGAAAAAAAAAAAAAAAAAATCCAAAATCAGACAGAGTGTTGAGACCAGAGAGGCTAAGACCGCATTGACTCAGTGCGGTATTCAGCCTCTCTGGTGTCAAGTCTGATTTTGGAAAAAAAAAAAAAAAAATCCAAAATCAGACAGAGTGTTGACACCAGAGAGGCTAAGACCGCATTGACTCGGTGCTGTATTCAGCCTCTCTGGTGTCAAGTCTGATTTTGAAAAAAAAAAAAAAAAAAATCCAAAATCAGACAGAGTGTTGAGACCAGAGAGGCTAAGACCGCATTGACTCAGTGCGGTATTCAGCCTCTCTGGTGTCAAGTCTGATTTTGGAAAAAAAAAAAAAAAATCCAAAATCAGACAGAGTGTTGAGACCAGAGAGGCTAAGACCGCATTGACTCAGTGCGGTATTCAGCCTCTCTGGTGTCAAGTCTGATTTTGGAAAAAAAAAAAAAAAAAAATCCAAAATCAGACAGAGTGTTGAGACCAGAGAGGCTAAGACCGCATTGACTCAGTGCGGTATTCAGCCTCTCTGGTGTCAAGTCTGATTTTGGAAAAAAAAAAAAAAATCCAAAATCAGACAGAGTGTTGACACCAGAGAGGCTAAGACCGCATTGACTCAGTGCGGTATTCAGCCTCTCTGGTGTCAAGTCTGATTTTGGAAAAAAAAAAAAAAAAATCCAAAATCAGACAGAGTGTTGAGACCAGAGAGGCTAAGACCGCATTGACTCAGTGCGGTATTCAGCCTCTCTGGTGTCAAGTCTGATTTTGAAAAAAAAAAAAAAAATCCAAAATCAGACAGAGTGTTGAGACCAGAGAGGCTAAGACCGCATTGACTCAGTGCGGTATTCAGCCTCTCTGGTGTCAAGTCTGATTTTGGAAAAAAAAAAAAAAAATCCAAAATCAGACAGTGTTGAGACCAGAGAGGCTAAGACCGCATTGACTCAGTGCGGTATTCAGCCTCTCTGGTGTCAAGTCTGATTTTGGAAAAAAAAAAAAAAAAATCCAAAATCAGACAGAGTGTTGACACCAGAGAGGCTAAGACCGCATTGACTCAGTGCGGTATTCAGCCTCTCTGGTGTCAAGTCTGATTTTGGAAAAAAAAATAATAATAATCCAAAATCAGACAGAGTGTTGACACCAGAGAGGCTAAGACCGCATTGACTCAGTGCAGTATTCAGCCTATCTGGTGTCAAGTCTGATTTTGGAAAAAAAAAAAAAAAATCCAAAATCAGACAGAGTGTTGACACCAGAGAGGCTAAGACCGCATTGACTCAGTGCGGTATTCAGCCTCTCTGGTGTCAAGTCTGATTTTGAAAAAAAAAAAAAAAAATCCAAAATCAGACAGAGTGTTGAGACCAGAGAGGCTAAGACCGCATTGACTCAGTGCGGTATTCAGCCTCTCTGGTGTCAAGTCTGATTTTGGAAAAAAAAAAAAAAAATCCAAATTCAGACAGTGTTGAGACCAGAGAGGCTAAGACCGCATTGACTCAGTGCGGTATTCAGCCTCTCTGGTGTCAAGTCTGATTTTGGAAAAAAAAAAAAAAAAATCCAAAATCAGACAGAGTGTTGAGACCAGAGAGGCTAAGACCGCATTGACTCAGTGCGGTATTCAGCCTCTCTGGTGTCAAGTCTGATTTTGGAAAAAAAAAAAAAAAAATCCAAAATCAGACAGAGTGTTGACACCAGAGAGGCTAAGACCGCATTGACTCAGTGCGGTATTCAGCCTCTCTGGTGTCAAGTCTGATTTTGGAAAAAAAAAAAAAAAATCCAAAATCAGACAGAGTGTTGAGACCAGAGAGGCTAAGACCGCATTGACTCAGTGCGGTATTCAGCCTCTCTGGTGTCAAGTCTGATTTTGGAAAAAAAAAAAAAAAATCCAAAATCAGACAGAGTGTTGACACCAGAGAGGCTAAGACCGCATTGACTCAGTGCGGTATTCAGCCTCTCTGGTGTCAAGTCTGATTTTGGAAAAAAAATAAAAAATAATCCAAAATCAGACAGAGTGTTGACACCAGAGAGGCTAAGACCGCATTGACTCAGTGCGGTATTCAGCCTATCTGGTGTCAAGTCTGATTTTGGAAAAAAAAAAAAAAAAATCCAAAATCAGACAGAGTGTTGACACCAGAGAGGCTAAGACCGCATTGACTCAGTGCGGTATTCAGCCTCTCTGGTGTCAAGTCTGATTTTGGAAAAAAAAAAAAAAAAAATCCAAAATCAGACAGAGTGTTGAGACCAGAGAGGCTAAGACCGCATTGACTCAGTGCGGTATTCAGCCTCTCTGGTGTCAAGTCTGATTTTGGAAAAAAAAAAAAAAAAATCCAAAATCAGACAGAGTGTTGACACCAGAGAGGCTAAGACCGCATTGACTCGGTGCTGTATTCAGCCTCTCTGGTGTCAAGTCTGATTTTGAAAAAAAAAAAAAAAAAAATCCAAAATCAGACAGAGTGTTGAGACCAGAGAGGCTAAGACCGCATTGACTCAGTGCGGTATTCAGCCTCTCTGGTGTCAAGTCTGATTTTGGAAAAAAAAAAAAAAAATCCAAAATCAGACAGAGTGTTGAGACCAGAGAGGCTAAGACCGCATTGACTCAGTGCGGTATTCAGCCTCTCTGGTGTCAAGTCTGATTTTGGAAAAAAAAAAAAAAAAAAATCCAAAATCAGACAGAGTGTTGAGACCAGAGAGGCTAAGACCGCATTGACTCAGTGCGGTATTCAGCCTCTCTGGTGTCAAGTCTGATTTTGGAAAAAAAAAAAAAAAATCCAAAATCAGACAGAGTGTTGACACCAGAGAGGCTAAGACCGCATTGACTCAGTGCGGTATTCAGCCTCTCTGGTGTCAAGTCTGATTTTGGAAAAAAAAAAAAAAAAAATCCAAAATCAGACAGAGTGTTGAGACCAGAGAGGCTAAGACCGCATTGACTCAGTGCGGTATTCAGCCTCTCTGGTGTCAAGTCTGATTTTGAAAAAAAAAAAAAAAATCCAAAATCAGACAGAGTGTTGAGACCAGAGAGGCTAAGACCGCATTGACTCAGTGCGGTATTCAGCCTCTCTGGTGTCAAGTCTGATTTTGGAAAAAAAAAAAAAAAAATCCAAAATCAGACAGTGTTGAGACCAGAGAGGCTAAGACCGCATTGACTCAGTGCGGTATTCAGCCTCTCTGGTGTCAAGTCTGATTTTGGAAAAAAAAAAAAAAAAATCCAAAATCAGACAGAGTGTTGACACCAGAGAGGCTAAGACCGCATTGACTCAGTGCGGTATTCAGCCTCTCTGGTGTCAAGTCTGATTTTGGAAAAAAAAATAATAATAATCCAAAATCAGACAGAGTGTTGACACCAGAGAGGCTAAGACCGCATTGACTCAGTGCAGTATTCAGCCTATCTGGTGTCAAGTCTGATTTTGGAAAAAAAAAAAAAAAATCCAAAATCAGACAGAGTGTTGACACCAGAGAGGCTAAGACCGCATTGACTCAGTGCGGTATTCAGCCTCTCTGGTGTCAAGTCTGATTTTGAAAAAAAAAAAAAAAAATCCAAAATCAGACAGAGTGTTGAGACCAGAGAGGCTAAGACCGCATTGACTCAGTGCGGTATTCAGCCTCTCTGGTGTCAAGTCTGATTTTGGAAAAAAAAAAAAAAAATCCAAATTCAGACAGTGTTGAGACCAGAGAGGCTAAGACCGCATTGACTCAGTGCGGTATTCAGCCTCTCTGGTGTCAAGTCTGATTTTGGAAAAAAAAAAAAAAAATCCAAAATCAGACAGAGTGTTGAGACCAGAGAGGCTAAGACCGCATTGACTCAGTGCGGTATTCAGCCTCTCTGGTGTCAAGTCTGATTTTGGAAAAAAAAAAAAAAAAATCCAAAATCAGACAGAGTGTTGACACCAGAGAGGCTAAGACCGCATTGACTCAGTGCGGTATTCAGCCTCTCTGGTGTCAAGTCTGATTTTGGAAAAAAAAAAAAAAAATCCAAAATCAGACAGAGTGTTGAGACCAGAGAGGCTAAGACCGCATTGACTCAGTGCGGTATTCAGCCTCTCTGGTGTCAAGTCTGATTTTGGAAAAAAAAAAAAAAAAATCCAAAATCAGACAGAGTGTTGACACCAGAGAGGCTAAGACCGCATTGACTCGGTGCGGTATTCAGCCTCTCTGGTGTCAAGTCTGATTTTGAAAAAAAAAAAAAAAAATCCAAAATCAGACAGAGTGTTGAGACCAGAGAGGCTAAGACCGCATTGACTCAGTGCGGTATTCAGCCTCTCTGGTGTCAAGTCTGATTTTGGAAAAAAAAAAAAAAAATCCAAAATCAGACAGAGTGTTGAGACCAGAGAGGCTAAGACTGCATTGACTCAGTGCGGTATTCAGCCTCTATGGTGTCAAGTCTGATTTTGGAAAAAAAAAAAAAAAAATCCAAAATCAGACAGAGTGTTGAGACCAGAGAGGCTAAGACCGCATTGACTCAGTGCGGTATTCAGCCTCTCTGGTGTCAAGTCTGATTTTGGAAAAAAAAAAAAAAAATCCAAAATCAGACAGAGTGTTGACACCAGAGAGGCTAAGACCGCATTGACTCAGTGCGGTATTCAGCCTCTCTGGTGTCAAGTCTGATTCTGGAAAAAAAAAAAAAAAATCCAAAATCAGAGAGAGTGTTGAGACCAGAGAGGCTAAGACCGCATTGACTCAGTGCGGTATTCAGCCTCTCTGGTGTCAAGTCTGATTTTGGAAAAAAAAAAAAAAATCCAAAATCAGACAGAGTGTTGACACCAGAGAGGCTAAGACCGCATTGACTCAGTGCGGTATTCAGCCTCTCTGGTGTCAAGTCTGATTTTGGAAAAAAAAATAATAATAATCCAAAATCAGACAGAGTGTTGACACCAGAGAGGCTAAGACCGCATTGACTCAGTGCGGTATTCAGCCTATCTGGTGTCAAGTCTGATTTTGGAAAAAAAAAAAAAAAAAATCCAAAATCAGACAGAGTGTTGACACCAGAGAGGCTAAGACCGCATTGACTCAGTGCGGTATTCAGCCTCTCTGGTGTCAAGTCTGATTTTGGAAAAAAAAAAAAAAAAAATCCAAAATCAGACAGAGTGTTGAGACCAGAGAGGCTAAGACCGCATTGACTCAGTGCGGTATTCAGCCTCTCTGGTGTCAAGTCTGATTTTGGAAAAAAAAAAAAAAAAATCCAAAATCAGACAGAGTGTTGACACCAGAGAGGCTAAGACGGCATTGACTCAGTGCGGTATTCAGCCTCTCTGGTGTCAAGTCTGATTTTGGAAAAAAAAAAAAAATCCAAAATCAGACAGAGTGTTGAGACCAGAGAGGCTAAGACCGCATTGACTCAGTGCGGTATTCAGCCTCTCTGGTGTCAAGTCTGATTTTGGAAAAAAATAAAATAAATCCAAAATCAGACAGAGTATTGACACCAGAGAGGCTAAGACCGCATTGACTCAGTGCGGTATTCAGCCTCTCTGGTGTCAAGTCTGATTTTGGAAAAAAAAAAAAAAAAATCCAAAATCAGACAGAGTGTTGAGACCAGAGAGGCTAAGACCGCATTTACTCAGTGCGGTATTCAGCCTCTCTGGTGTCAAGTCTGATTTTGGAAAAAAAAAAAAAAAATCCAAAATCAGACAGAGTGTTGACACCAGAGAGGCTAAGACCGCATTGACTCAGTGCGGTATTCAGCCTCTCTGGTGTCAAGTCTGATTTTGGAAAAAAAAAAAAAAAAATCCAAAATCAGACAGAGTGTTGAGACCAGAGAGGCTAAGACCGCATTGACTCAGTGTGGTATTCAGCCTCTCTGGTGTCAAGTCTGATTTTGAAAAAAAAAAAAAAAATCCAAAATCAGACAGAGTGTTGAGACCAGAGAGGCTAAGACCGCATTGACTCAGTGCGGTATTCAGCCTCTCTGGTGTCAAGTCTGATTTTGGAAAAAAAAAAAAAAAATCCAAAATCAGACAGTGTTGAGACCAGAGAGGCTAAGACCGCATTGACTCAGTGCGGTATTCAGCCTCTCTGGTGTCAAGTCTGATTTTGGAAAAAAAAAAAAAAAAATCCAAAATCAGACAGAGTGTTGACACCAGAGAGGCTAAGACCGCATTGACTCAGTGCGGTATTCAGCCTCTCTGGTGTCAAGTCTGATTTTGGAAAAAAAAAAAATAATAATCCAAAATCAGACAGAGTGTTGACACCAGAGAGGCTAAGACCGCATTGACTCAGTGCAGTATTCAGCCTATCTGGTGTCAAGTCTGATTTTGGAAAAAAAAAAAAAAAATCCAAAATCAGACAGAGTGTTGACACCAGAGAGGCTAAGACCGCATTGACTCAGTGCGGTATTCAGCCTCTCTGGTGTCAAGTCTGATTTTGAAAAAAAAAAAAAAAAATCCAAAATCAGACAGAGTGTTGAGACCAGAGAGGCTAAGACCGCATTGACTCAGTGCGGTATTCAGCCTCTCTGGTGTCAAGTCTGATTTTGGAAAAAAAAAAAAAAAATCCAAATTCAGACAGTGTTGAGACCAGAGAGGCTAAGACCGCATTGACTCAGTGCGGTATTCAGCCTCTCTGGTGTCAAGTCTGATTTTGGAAAAAAAAAAAAAAAATCCAAAATCAGACAGAGTGTTGAGACCAGAGAGGCTAAGACCGCATTGACTCAGTGCGGTATTCAGCCTCTCTGGTGTCAAGTCTGATTTTGGAAAAAAAAAAAAAAAAATCCAAAATCAGACAGAGTGTTGACACCAGAGAGGCTAAGACCGCATTGACTCAGTGCGGTATTCAGCCTCTCTGGTGTCAAGTCTGATTTTGGAAAAAAAAAAAAAAATCCAAAATCAGACAGTGTTGAGACCAGAGAGGCTAAGACCGCATTGACTCAGTGCGGTATTCAGCCTCTCTGGTGTCAAGTCTGATTTTGGAAAAAAAAAAAAAAAAATCCAAAATCAGACAGAGTGTTGACACCAGAGAGGCTAAGACCGCATTGACTCGGTGCGGTATTCAGCCTCTCTGGTGTCAAGTCTGATTTTGAAAAAAAAAAAAAAAAATCCAAAATCAGACAGAGTGTTGAGACCAGAGAGGCTAAGACCGCATTGACTCAGTGCGGTATTCAGCCTCTCTGGTGTCAAGTCTGATTTTGGAAAAAAAAAAAAAAATCCAAAATCAGACAGACTGTTGAGACCAGAGAGGCTAAGACCGCATTGACTCAGTGCGGTATTCAGCCTCTCTGGTGTCAAGTCTGATTTTGGAAAAAAAAAAAAAAAATCCAAAATCAGACAGAGTGTTGACACCAGAGAGGCTAAGGCCGCATTGACTCAGTGCGGTATTCAGCCTCTCTGGTGTCAAGTCTGATTTTGAAAAAAAAAAAAAAAAATCCAAAATCAGACAGAGTGTTGAGACCAGAGAGGCTAAGACCGCATTGACTCAGTGCGGTATTCAGCCTCTCTGGTGTCAAGTCTGATTTTGGAAAAAAAAAAAAAAAATCCAAAATCAGACAGTGTTGAGACCAGAGAGGCTAAGACCGCATTGACTCAGTGCGGTATTCAGCCTCTCTGGTGTCAAGTCTGATTTTGGAAAAAAAAAAAAAAAAATCCAAAATCAGACAGAGTGTTGAGACCAGAGAGGCTAAGACCGCATTGACTCAGTGCGGTATTCAGCCTCTCTGGTGTCAAGTCTGATTTTGGAAAAAAAAAAAAAAAATCCAAAATCAGACAGAGTGTTGACACCAGAGAGGCTAAGACCGCATTGACTCAGTGCGGTATTCAGCCTCTCTGGTGTCAAGTCTGATTTTTGAAAAAAAAAAAAAAAAATCCAAAATCAGACAGAGTGTTGAGACCAGAGAGGCTAAGACCGCATTGACTCAGTGCGGTATTCAGCCTCTCTGGTGTCAAGTCTGATTTTGGAAAAAAAAAAAAAAAATCCCAAATCAGACAGAGTGTTGAGACCAGAGAGGCTAAGACCGCATTGACTCAGTGCGGTATTCAGCCTCTCTGGTGTCAAGTCTGATTTTGGAAAAAAAAAAAAAAAAAATCCAAAATCAGACAGAGTGTTGAGACCAGAGAGGCTAAGACCGCATTGACTCAGTGCGGTATTCAGCCTCTCTGGTGTCAAGTCTGATTTTGGAAAAAAAAAAAAAAAAATCCAAAATCAGACAGAGTGTTGACACCAGAGAGGCTAAGACCGCATTGACTCAGTGCGGTATTCAGCCTCTCTGGTGTCAAGTCTGATTTTGGAAAAAAAAAAAAAAAAATCCAAAATCAGACAGAGTGTTGAGACCAGAGAGGCTAAGACCGCATTGACTCAGTGCGGTATTCAGCCTCTCTGGTGTCAAGTCTGATTTTGAAAAAAAAAAAAAAAATCCAAAATCAGACAGAGTGTTGAGACCAGAGAGGCTAAGACCGCATTGACTCAGTGCGGTATTCAGCCTCTCTGGTGTCAAGTCTGATTTTGGAAAAAAAAAAAAAAAATCCAAAATCAGACAGTGTTGAGACCAGAGAGGCTAAGACCGCATTGACTCAGTGCGGTATTCAGCCTCTCTGGTGTCAAGTCTGATTTTGGAAAAAAAAAAAAAAAAAATCCAAAATCAGACAGAGTGTTGACACCAGAGAGGCTAAGACCGCATTGACTCAGTGCGGTATTCAGCCTCTCTGGTGTCAAGTCTGATTTTGGAAAAAAAAATAATAATAATCCAAAATCAGACAGAGTGTTGACACCAGAGAGGCTAAGACCGCATTGACTCAGTGCAGTATTCAGCCTATCTGGTGTCAAGTCTGATTTTGGAAAAAAAAAAAAAAAATCCAAAATCAGACAGAGTGTTGACACCAGAGAGGCTAAGACCGCATTGACTCAGTGCGGTATTCAGCCTCTCTGGTGTCAAGTCTGATTTTGAAAAAAAAAAAAAAAAATCCAAAATCAGACAGAGTGTTGAGACCAGAGAGGCTAAGACTGCATTGACTCAGTGCGGTATTCAGCCTCTCTGGTGTCAAGTCTGATTTTGGAAAAAAAAAAAAAAAAATCCAAATTCAGACAGTGTTGAGACCAGAGAGGCTAAGACTGCATTGACTCAGTGCGGTATTCAGCCTCTCTGGTGTCAAGTCTGATTTTGGAAAAAAAAAAAAAAAAATCCAAAATCAGACAGAGTGTTGACACCAGAGAGGCTAAGACCGCATTGACTCAGTGCGGTATTCAGCCTCTCTGGTGTCAAGTCTGATTTTGGAAAAAAAAAAAAAAAATCCAAAATCAGACAGAGTGTTGAGACCAGAGAGGCTAAGACCGCATTGACTCAGTGCGGTATTCAGCCTCTCTGGTGTCAAGTCTGATTTTGGAAAAAAAAAAAAAAAAATCCAAAATCAGACAGAGTGTTGACACCAGAGAGGCTAAGACCGCATTGACTCGGTGCGGTATTCAGCCTCTCTGGTGTCAAGTCTGATTTTGAAAAAAAAAAAAAAAAATCCAAAATCAGACAGAGTGTTGAGACCAGAGAGGCTAAGACCGCATTGACTCAGTGCGGTATTCAGCCTCTCTGGTGTCAAGTCTGATTTTGGAAAAAAAAAAAAAAATCCAAAATCAGACAGACTGTTGAGACCAGAGAGGCTAAGACCGCATTGACTCAGTGCGGTATTCAGCCTCTCTGGTGTCAAGTCTGATTTTGGAAAAAAAAAAAAAAAATCCAAAATCAGACAGAGTGTTGACACCAGAGAGGCTAAGGCCGCATTGACTCAGTGCGGTATTCAGCCTCTCTGGTGTCAAGTCTGATTTTGAAAAAAAAAAAAAAAAATCCAAAATCAGACAGAGTGTTGAGACCAGAGAGGCTAAGACCGCATTGACTCAGTGCGGTATTCAGCCTCTCTGGTGTCAAGTCTGATTTTGGAAAAAAAAAAAAAAAATCCAAAATCAGACAGTGTTGAGACCAGAGAGGCTAAGACCGCATTGACTCAGTGCGGTATTCAGCCTCTCTGGTGTCAAGTCTGATTTTGGAAAAAAAAAAAAAAAAATCCAAAATCAGACAGAGTGTTGAGACCAGAGAGGCTAAGACCGCATTGACTCAGTGCGGTATTCAGCCTCTCTGGTGTCAAGTCTGATTTTGGAAAAAAAAAAAAAAAATCCAAAATCAGACAGAGTGTTGACACCAGAGAGGCTAAGACCGCATTGACTCAGTGCGGTATTCAGCCTCTCTGGTGTCAAGTCTGATTTTTGAAAAAAAAAAAAAAAATCCAAAATCAGACAGAGTGTTGAGACCAGAGAGGCTAAGACCGCATTGACTCAGTGCGGTATTCAGCCTCTCTGGTGTCAAGTCTGATTTTGGAAAAAAAAAAAAAAAATCCAAAATCAGACAGAGTGTTGAGACCAGAGAGGCTAAGACCGCATTGACTCAGTGCGGTATTCAGCCTCTCTGGTGTCAAGTCTGATTTTGGAAAAAAAAAAAAAAAAAAATCCAAAATCAGACAGAGTGTTGAGACCAGAGAGGCTAAGACCGCATTGACTCAGTGCGGTATTCAGCCTCTCTGGTGTCAAGTCTGATTTTGGAAAAAAAAAAAAAAATCCAAAATCAGACAGAGTGTTGACACCAGAGAGGCTAAGACCGCATTGACTCAGTGCGGTATTCAGCCTCTCTGGTGTCAAGTCTGATTTTGGGAAAAAAAAAAAAAAAAATCCAAAATCAGACAGAGTGTTGAGACCAGAGAGGCTAAGACCGCATTGACTCAGTGCGGTATTCAGCCTCTCTGGTGTCAAGTCTGATTTTGAAAAAAAAAAAAAAAATCCAAAATCAGACAGAGTGTTGAGACCAGAGAGGCTAAGACCGCATTGACTCAGTGCGGTATTCAGCCTCTCTGGTGTCAAGTCTGATTTTGGAAAAAAAAAAAAAAAATCCAAAATCAGACAGTGTTGAGACCAGAGAGGCTAAGACCGCATTGACTCAGTGCGGTATTCAGCCTCTCTGGTGTCAAGTCTGATTTTGGAAAAAAAAAAAAAAAAATCCAAAATCAGACAGAGTGTTGACACCAGAGAGGCTAAGACCGCATTGACTCAGTGCGGTATTCAGCCTCTCTGGTGTCAAGTCTGATTTTGGAAAAAAAAATAATAATAATCCAAAATCAGACAGAGTGTTGACACCAGAGAGGCTAAGACCGCATTGACTCAGTGCAGTATTCAGCCTATCTGGTGTCAAGTCTGATTTTGGAAAAAAAAAAAAAAAAATCCAAAATCAGACAGAGTGTTGACACCAGAGAGGCTAAGACCGCATTGACTCAGTGCGGTATTCAGCCTCTCTGGTGTCAAGTCTGATTTTGAAAAAAAAAAAAAAAAATCCAAAATCAGACAGAGTGTTGAGACCAGAGAGGCTAAGACCGCATTGACTCAGTGCGGTATTCAGCCTCTCTGGTGTCAAGTCTGATTTTAAAAAAAAAAAAAATCCAAAATCAGACAGTGTTGAGACCAGAGAGGCTAAGACCGCATTGACTCAGTGCGGTATTCAGCCTCTCTGGTGTCAAGTCTGATTTTGGAAAAAAAAAAAAAAAAATCCAAAATCAGACAGAGTGTTGAGACCAGAGAGGCTAAGACCGCATTGACTCAGTGCGGTATTCAGCCTCTCTGGTGTCAAGTCTGATTTTGGAAAAAAAAAAAAAAAAATCCAAAATCAGACAGAGTGTTGACACCAGAGAGGCTAAGACCGCATTGACTCAGTGCGGTATTCAGCCTCTCTGGTGTCAAGTCTGATTTTGGAAAAAAAAAAAAAAAATCCAAAATCAGACAGAGTGTTGACACCAGAGAGGCTAAGACCGCATTGACTCAGTGCGGTATTCAGCCTCTCTGGTGTCAAGTCTGATTTTGAAAAAAAAAAAAAAAAATCCAAAATCAGACAGAGTGTTGAGACCAGAGAGGCTAAGACCGCATTGACTCAGTGCGGTATTCAGCCTCTCTGGTGTCAAGTCTGATTTTGGAAAAAAAAAAAAAAATCCAAAATCAGACAGAGTGTTGAGACCAGAGAGGCTAAGACTGCATTGACTCACTGCGGTATTCAGCCTCTCTGGTGTCAAGTCTGATTTTGGAAAAAAAAAAAAAAAAAATCCAAAATCAGACAGAGTGTTGAGACCAGAGAGGCTAAGACCGCATTGACTCAGTGCGGTATTCAGCCTCTCTGGTGTCAAGTCTGATTTTGGAAAAAAAAAAAAAAAATCCAAAATCAGACAGAGTGTTGACACCAGAGAGGCTAAGACCGCATTGACTCAGTGCGGTATTCAGCCTCTCTGGTGTCAAGTCTGATTCTGGAAAAAAAAAAAAAAAATCCAAAATCAGACAGAGTGTTGAGACCAGAGAGGCTAAGACCGCATTGACTCAGTGCGGTATTCAGCCTCTCTGGTGTCAAGTCTGATTTTGGAAAAAAAAAAAAAAAAATCCAAAATCAGACAGAGTGTTGACACCAGAGAGGCTAAGACCGCATTGACTCAGTGCGGTATTCAGCCTCTCTGGTGTCAAGTCTGATTTTGGAAAAAAAATAAAAAAAAATCCAAAATCAGACAGAGTGTTGACACCAGAGAGGCTAAGACCGCATTGACTCAGTGCGGTATTCAGCCTATCTGGTGTCAAGTCTGATTTTGGAAAAAAAAAAAAAAAAATCCAAAATCAGACAGAGTGTTGACACCAGAGAGGCTAAGACCGCATTGACTCAGTGCGGTATTCAGCCTCTCTGGTGTCAAGTCTGATTTTGGAAAAAAAAAAAAAAAAAATCCAAAATCAGACAGAGTGTTGAGACCAGAGAGGCTAAGACCGCATTGACTCAGTGCGGTATTCAGCCTCTCTGGTGTCAAGTCTGATTTTGGAAAAAAAAAAAAAAAATCCAAAATCAGACAGAGTGTTGACACCAGAGAGGCTAAGACCGCATTGACTCAGTGCGGTATTCAGCCTCTCTGGTGTCAAGTCTGATTTTGAAAAAAAAAAAAAAAAAATCCAAAATCAGACAGAGTGTTGAGACCAGAGAGGCTAAGACCGCATTGACTCAGTGCGGTATTCAGCCTCTCTGGTGTCAAGTCTGATTTTGGAAAAAAAAAAAAAAAATCCAAAATCAGACAGAGTGTTGAGACCAGAGAGGCTAAGACCGCATTGACTCAGTGCGGTATTCAGCCTCTCTGGTGTCAAGTCTGATTTTGGAAAAAAAAAAAAAAAAAATCCAAAATCAGACAGAGTGTTGAGACCAGAGAGGCTAAGACCGCATTGACTCAGTGCGGTATTCAGCCTCTCTGGTGTCAAGTCTGATTTTGAAAAAAAAAAAAAAATCCAAAATCAGACAGAGTGTTGACACCAGAGAGGCTAAGACCGCATTGACTCAGTGCGGTATTCAGCCTCTCTGGTGTCAAGTCTGATTTTGGAAAAAAAAAAAAAAAAATCCAAAATCAGACAGAGTGTTGAGACCAGAGAGGCTAAGACCGCATTGACTCAGTGCGGTATTCAGCCTCTCTGGTGTCAAGTCTGATTTTGAAAAAAAAAAAAAAAAATCCAAAATCAGACAGAGTGTTGAGACCAGAGAGGCTAAGACCGCATTGACTCAGTGCGGTATTCAGCCTCTCTGGTGTCAAGTCTGATTTTGGAAAAAAAAAAAAAAAAATCCAAAATCAGACAGAGTGTTGAGACCAGAGAGGCTAAGACCGCATTGACTCAGTGCGGTATTCAGCCTCTCTGGTGTCAAGTCTGATTTTGGAAAAAAAAAAAAAAAAATCCAAAATCAGACAGAGTGTTGACACCAGAGAGGCTAAGACCGCATTGACTCAGTGCGGTATTCAGCCTCTCTGGTGTCAAGTCTGATTTTGGAAAAAAAAAAAAATAATCCAAAATCAGACAGAGTGTTGACACCAGAGAGGCTAAGACCGCATTGACTCAGTGCGGTATTCAGCCTCTCTGGTGTCAAGTCTGATTTTGAAAAAAAAAAAAAAAAATCCAAAATCAGACAGAGTGTTGAGACCAGAGAGGCTAAGACCGCATTGACTCAGTGCGGTATTCAGCCTCTCTGGTGTCAAGTCTGATTTTGGAAAAAAAAAAAAAAAATCCAAAATCAGACAGAGTGTTGACACCAGAGAGGCTAAGACCGCATTGACTCAGTGCGGTATTCAGCCTCTCTGGTGTCAAGTCTGATTTTGAAAAAAAAAAAAAAAAAATCCAAAATCAGACAGAGTGTTGAGACCAGAGAGGCTAAGACCGCATTGACTCAGTGCGGTATTCAGCCTCTCTGGTGTCAAGTCTGATTTGGAAAAAAAAAAAAAAAATCCAAATCAGACAGAGTGTTGAGACCAGAGAGGCTAAGACCGCATTGACTCAGTGCGGTATTCAGCCTCTCTGGTGTCAAGTCTGATTTTGGAAAAAAAAAAAAAAAAAATCCAAAATCAGACAGAGTGTTGAGACCAGAGAGGCTAAGACCGCATTGACTCAGTGCGGTATTCAGCCTCTCTGGTGTCAAGTCTGATTTTGGAAAAAAAAAAAAAAAATCCAAAATCAGACAGAGTGTTGACACCAGAGAGGCTAAGACCGCATTGACTCAGTGCGGTATTCAGCCTCTCTGGTGTCAAGTCTGATTTTGGAAAAAAAAAAAAAAAAATCCAAAATCAGACAGAGTGTTGAGACCAGAGAGGCTAAGACCGCATTGACTCAGTGCGGTATTCAGCCTCTCTGGTGTCAAGTCTGATTTTGAAAAAAAAAAAAAAAAATCCAAAATCAGACAGAGTGTTGAGACCAGAGAGGCTAAGACCGCATTGACTCAGTGCGGTATTCAGCCTCTCTGGTGTCAAGTCTGATTTTGGAAAAAAAAAAAAAAAATCCAAAATCAGACAGTGTTGAGACCAGAGAGGCTAAGACCGCATTGACTCAGTGCGGTATTCAGCCTCTCTGGTGTCAAGTCTGATTTTGGAAAAAAAAAAAAAAAAATCCAAAATCAGACAGAGTGTTGACACCAGAGAGGCTAAGACCGCATTGACTCAGTGCGGTATTCAGCCTCTCTGGTGTCAAGTCTGATTTTGGAAAAAAAATAATAATAATCCAAAATCAGACAGAGTGTTGACACCAGAGAGGCTAAGACCGCATTGACTCAGTGCAGTATTCAGCCTCTCTGGTGTCAAGTCTGATTTTGGAAAAAAAAAAAAAAAATCCAAAATCAGACAGAGTGTTGACACCAGAGAGGCTAAGACCGCATTGACTCAGTGCGGTATTCAGCCTCTCTGGTGTCAAGTCTGATTTTGAAAAAAAAAAAAAAAAATCCAAAATCAGACAGAGTGTTGAGACCAGAGAGGCTAAGACTGCATTGACTCAGTGCGGTATTCAGCCTCTCTGGTGTCAAGTCTGATTTTGGAAAAAAAAAAAAAAAAAATCCAAATTCAGACAGTGTTGAGACCAGAGAGGCTAAGACCGCATTGACTCAGTGCGGTATTCAGCCTCTCTGGTGTCAAGTCTGATTTTGGAAAAAAAAAAAAAAAAATCCAAAATCAGACAGAGTGTTGACACCAGAGAGGCTAAGACCGCATTGACTCAGTGCGGTATTCAGCCTCTCTGGTGTCAAGTCTGATTTTGGAAAAAAAAAAAAAAAATCCAAAATCAGACAGAGTGTTGAGACCAGAGAGGCTAAGACCGCATTGACTCAGTGCGGTATTCAGCCTCTCTGGTGTCAAGTCTGATTTTGGAAAAAAAAAAAAAAAATCCAAAATCAGACAGAGTGTTGACACCAGAGAGGCTAAGACCGCATTGACTCGGTGCGGTATTCAGCCTCTCTGGTGTCAAGTCTGATTTTGAAAAAAAAAAAAAAAAATCCAAAATCAGACAGAGTGTTGAGACCAGAGAGGCTAAGACCGCATTGACTCAGTGCGGTATTCAGCCTCTCTGGTGTCAAGTCTGATTTTGGAAAAAAAAAAAAAAAATCCAAAATCAGACAGACTGTTGAGACCAGAGAGGCTAAGACCGCATTGACTCAGTGCGGTATTCAGCCTCTCTGGTGTCAAGTCTGATTTTGGAAAAAAAAAAAAAAAATCCAAAATCAGACAGAGTGTTGACACCAGAGAGGCTAAGGCCGCATTGACTCAGTGCGGTATTCAGCCTCTCTGGTGTCAAGTCTGATTTTGAAAAAAAAAAAAAAAAATCCAAAATCAGACAGAGTGTTGAGACCAGAGAGGCTAAGACCGCATTGACTCAGTGCGGTATTCAGCCTCTCTGGTGTCAAGTCTGATTTTGGAAAAAAAAAAAAAAAATCCAAAATCAGACAGTGTTGAGACCAGAGAGGCTAAGACCGCATTGACTCAGTGCGGTATTCAGCCTCTCTGGTGTCAAGTCTGATTTTGGAAAAAAAAAAAAAAAAAATCCAAAATCAGACAGAGTGTTGAGACCAGAGAGGCTAAGACCGCATTGACTCAGTGCGGTATTCAGCCTCTCTGGTGTCAAGTCTGATTTTGGAAAAAAAAAAAAAAAATCCAAAATCAGACAGAGTGTTGACACCAGAGAGGCTAAGACCGCATTGACTCAGTGCGGTATTCAGCCTCTCTGGTGTCAAGTCTGATTTTGAAAAAAAAAAAAAAAAATCCAAAATCAGACAGAGTGTTGAGACCAGAGAGGCTAAGACCGCATTGACTCAGTGCGGTATTCAGCCTCTCTGGTGTCAAGTCTGATTTTGGAAAAAAAAAAAAAAAATCCAAAATCAGACAGAGTGTTGAGACCAGAGAGGCTAAGACCGCATTGACTCAGTGCGGTATTCAGCCTCTCTGGTGTCAAGTCTGATTTTGGAAAAAAAAAAAAAAAAAATCCAAAATCAGACAGAGTGTTGAGACCAGAGAGGCTAAGACCGCATTGACTCAGTGCGGTATTCAGCCTCTCTGGTGTCAAGTCTGATTTTGGAAAAAAAAAAAAAAATCCAAAATCAGACAGAGTGTTGACACCAGAGAGGCTAAGACCGCATTGACTCAGTGCGGTATTCAGCCTCTCTGGTGTCAAGTCTGATTTTGGGAAAAAAAAAAAAAAAAATCCAAAATCAGACAGAGTGTTGAGACCAGAGAGGCTAAGACCGCATTGACTCAGTGCGGTATTCAGCCTCTCTGGTGTCAAGTCTGATTTTGAAAAAAAAAAAAAAAAATCCAAAATCAGACAGAGTGTTGAGACCAGAGAGGCTAAGACCGCATTGACTCAGTGCGGTATTCAGCCTCTCTGGTGTCAAGTCTGATTTTGGAAAAAAAAAAAAAAAAATCCAAAATCAGACAGTGTTGAGACCAGAGAGGCTAAGACCGCATTGACTCAGTGCGGTATTCAGCCTCTCTGGTGTCAAGTCTGATTTTGGAAAAAAAAAAAAAAAATCCAAAATCAGACAGAGTGTTGACACCAGAGAGGCTAAGACCGCATTGACTCAGTGCGGTATTCAGCCTCTCTGGTGTCAAGTCTGATTTTGGAAAAAAAAATAATAATAATCCAAAATCAGACAGAGTGTTGACACCAGAGAGGCTAAGACCGCATTGACTCAGTGCAGTATTCAGCCTATCTGGTGTCAAGTCTGATTTTGGAAAAAAAAAAAAAAAATCCAAAATCAGACAGAGTGTTGACACCAGAGAGGCTAAGACCGCATTGACTCAGTGCGGTATTCAGCCTCTCTGGTGTCAAGTCTGATTTTGAAAAAAAAAAAAAAAAATCCAAAATCAGACAGAGTGTTGAGACCAGAGAGGCTAAGACCGCATTGACTCAGTGCGGTATTCAGCCTCTCTGGTGTCAAGTCTGATTTTGGAAAAAAAAAAAAAAAATCCAAATTCAGACAGTGTTGAGACCAGAGAGGCTAAGACCGCATTGACTCAGTGCGGTATTCAGCCTCTCTGGTGTCAAGTCTGATTTTGGAAAAAAAAAAAAAAAAATCCAAAATCAGACAGAGTGTTGAGACCAGAGAGGCTAAGACCGCATTGACTCAGTGCGGTATTCAGCCTCTCTGGTGTCAAGTCTGATTTTGGAAAAAAAAAAAAAAAAATCCAAAATCAGACAGTGTTGAGACCAGAGAGGCTAAGACCGCATTGACTCAGTGCGGTATTCAGCCTCTCTGGTGTCAAGTCTGATTTTGGAAAAAAAAAAAAAAAAATCCAAATCAGACAGAGTGTTGAGACCAGAGAGGCTAAGACCGCATTGACTCAGTGCGGTATTCAGCCTCTCTGGTGTCAAGTCTGATTTTGGAAAAAAAAAAAAAAAATCCAAAATCAGACAGAGTGTTGACACCAGAGAGGCTAAGACCGCATTGACTCAGTGCGGTATTCAGCCTCTCTGGTGTCAAGTCTGATTTTTGAAAAAAAAAAAAAAAATCCAAAATCAGACAGAGTGTTGAGACCAGAGAGGCTAAGACCGCATTGACTCAGTGCGGTATTCAGCCTCTCTGGTGTCAAGTCTGATTTTGGAAAAAAAAAAAAAAAAATCCAAAATCAGACAGAGTGTTGAGACCAGAGAGGCTAAGACCGCATTGACTCAGTGCGGTATTCAGCCTCTCTGGTGTCAAGTCTGATTTTGGAAAAAAAAAAAAAAAATCCAAAATCAGACAGAGTGTTGACACCAGAGAGGCTAAGACCGCATTGACTCAGTGCGGTATTCAGCCTCTCTGGTGTCAAGTCTGATTTTGGAAAAAAAAAAAAAAAATCCAAAATCAGACAGAGTGTTGAGACCAGAGAGGCTAAGACCGCATTGACTCAGTGCGGTATTCAGCCTCTCTGGTGTCAAGTCTGATTTTGAAAAAAAAAAAAAAAATCCAAAATCAGACAGAGTGTTGAGACCAGAGAGGCTAAGACCGCATTGACTCAGTGCGGTATTCAGCCTCTCTGGTGTCAAGTCTGATTTTGGAAAAAAAAAAAAAAAATCCAAAATCAGACAGTGTTGAGACCAGAGAGGCTAAGACCGCATTGACTCAGTGCGGTATTCAGCCTCTCTGGTGTCAAGTCTGATTTTGGAAAAAAAAAAAAAAAAATCCAAAATCAGACAGAGTGTTGACACCAGAGAGGCTAAGACCGCATTGACTCAGTGCGGTATTCAGCCTCTCTGGTGTCAAGTCTGATTTTGGAAAAAAAAATAATAATAATCCAAAATCAGACAGAGTGTTGACACCAGAGAGGCTAAGACCGCATTGACTCAGTGCAGTATTCAGCCTATCTGGTGTCAAGTCTGATTTTGGAAAAAAAAAAAAAAAAATCCAAAATCAGACAGAGTGTTGACACCAGAGAGGCTAAGACCGCATTGACTCAGTGCGGTATTCAGCCTCTCTGGTGTCAAGTCTGATTTTGAAAAAAAAAAAAAAAATCCAAAATCAGACAGAGTGTTGAGACCAGAGAGGCTAAGACCGCATTGACTCAGTGCGGTATTCAGCCTCTCTGGTGTCAAGTCTGATTTTGGAAAAAAAAAAAAAAAATCCAAAATCAGACAGTGTTGAGACCAGAGAGGCTAAGACCGCATTGACTCAGTGCGGTATTCAGCCTCTCTGGTGTCAAGTCTGATTTTGGAAAAAAAAAAAAAAAAATCCAAAATCAGACAGAGTGTTGAGACCAGAGAGGCTAAGACCGCATTGACTCAGTGCGGTATTCAGCCTCTCTGGTGTCAAGTCTGATTTTGGAAAAAAAAAAAAAAAAAATCCAAAATCAGACAGAGTGTTGACACCAGAGAGGCTAAGACCGCATTGACTCAGTGCGGTATTCAGCCTCTCTGGTGTCAAGTCTGATTTTGGAAAAAAAAAAAAAAAATCCAAAATCAGACAGAGTGTTGAGACCAGAGAGGCTAAGACCGCATTGACTCAGTGCGGTATTCAGCCTCTCTGGTGTCAAGTCTGATTTTGGAAAAAAAAAAAAAAAAATCCAAAATCAGACAGAGTGTTGAGACCAGAGAGGCTAAGACCGCATTGACTCAGTGCGGTATTCAGCCTCTCTGGTGTCAAGTCTGATTTTGGAAAAAAAAAAAAAAAAATCCAAAATCAGACAGAGTGTTGAGACCAGAGAGGCTAAGACCGCATTGACTCAGTGCGGTATTCAGCCTCTCTGGTGTCAAGTCTGATTTATGGAAAAAAAAAAAAAAAAATCCAAAATCAGACAGAGTGTTGAGACCAGAGAGGCTAAGACCGCATTGACTCAGTGCGGTATTCAGCCTCTCTGGTGTCAAGTCTGATTTT
>NW_028151014.1:0-32494 GCF_964638095.1 Poromitra crassiceps | reverse complement strand
TTCCAAAATCAGACTTGACACCAGAGAGGCTGAATACCGCACTGAGTCAATGCGGTCTTAGCCTCTCTGGTCTCAACACTCTGTCTGATTTTGGATTTTTTTTTTTTTTTCCAAAATCAGACTTGACACCAGAGAGGCTGAATACCGCACTGAGTCAATGCGGTCTTAGCCTCTCTGGTCTCAACACTCTGTCTGATTTTGGATTTTTTTTTTTTTTTTCCAAAATCAGACTTGACACCAGAGAGGCTGAATACCGCACTGAGTCAATGCGGTCTTAGCCTCTCTGGTGTCAACACTCTGTCTGATTTTGGATTTTTTTTTTTTTTTCCCAAAATCAGACTTGACACCAGAGAGGCTGAATACCGCACTGAGTCAATGCGGTCTTAGCCTCTCTGGTCTCAACACTCTGTCTGATTTTGGATTTTTTTTTTTTTCCAAAATCAGACTTGACACCAGAGAGGCTGAATACCGCACTGAGTCAATGCGGTCTTAGCCTCTCTGGTCTCAACACTCTGTCTGATTTTGGATTTTTTTTTTTTTTTTCCAAAATCAGACTTGACACCAGAGAGGCTGAATACCGCACTGAGTCAATGCGGTCTTAGCCTCTCTGGTGTCAACACTCTGTCTGATTTTGGATTTTTTTTTTTTTTTTTTCCCAAAATCAGACTTGACACCAGAGAGGCTGAATACTGCCCTGAGTCAATGCGGTCTTAGCCTCTCTGGTCTCAACACTCTGTCTGATTTTGGATTTTTTTTTTTTTTTTCCCAAAATCAGACTTGACACCAGAGAGGCTGAATACCGCACTGAGTCAATGCGGTCTTAGCCTCTCTGGTGTCAACACTCTGTCTGATTTTGGATTTTTTTTTTTTTTTTTTTCCAAAATCAGACTTGACACCAGAGAGGCTGAATACCGCACTGAGTCAATGCGGTCTTAGCCTCTCTGGTGTCAACACTCTGTCTGATTTTGGATTTTTTTTTTTTTTTTCCAAAATCAGACTTGACACCAGAGAGGCTGAATACCGCACTGAGTAAATGCGGTCTTAGCCTCTCTGGTCTCAACACTCTGTCTGATTTGGGATTTTTTTTTTTTTTTCCAAAATCAGACTTGACACCAGAGAGGCTGAATACCGCACTGAGTCAATGCGGTCTTAGCCTCTCTGGTGTCAACACTCTGTCTGATTTTGGATTTTTTTTTTTTTTTTCCTAAATCAGACTTGACACCAGAGAGGCTGAATACCGCAGTGAGTCAATGCGGTCTTAGCCTCTCTGGTCTCAACACTCTGTCTGATTTTGGATTTTTTTTTTTTTTTTTTCAAAAATCAGACTTGACACCAGAGAGGCTGAATACCGCACTGAGTCAATGCGGTCTTAGCCTCTCTGGTGTCAACACTCTGTCTGATTTTGGATTTTTTTTTTTTTTTTCCCAAAATCAGACTTGACACCAGAGAGGCTGAATACCGCACTGAGTCAATGCGGTCTTAGCCTCTCTGGTGTCAACACTCTGTCTGATTTTGGATTTTTTTTTTTTTTTCCCAAAATCAGACTTGACACCAGAGAGGCTGAATACCGCACTGAGTCAATGCGGTCTTAGCCTCTCTGGTCTCAACACTCTGTCTGATTTTGGATTTTTTTTTTTTTTTTCCAAAATCAGACTTGACACCAGAGAGGCTGAATACCGCACTGAGTCAATGCGGTCTTAGCCTCTCTGGTCTCAACACTCTGTCTGATTTTGGATTTTTTTTTTTTTTTTCCAAAATCAGACTTGACACCAGAGAGGCTGAATACCGCACTGAGTCAATGCGGTCTTAGCCTCTCTGGTCTCAACACTCTGTCTGATTTTGGATTTTTTTTTTTTTTTTTCCAAAATCAGACTTGACACCAGAGAGGCTGAATACCGCACTGAGTCAATGCGGTCTTAGCCTCTCTGGTGTCAACACTCTGTCTGATTTTGGATTTTTTTTTTTTTTTTCCTAAATCAGACTTGACACCAGAGAGGCTGAATACCGCAGTGAGTCAATGCGGTCTTAGCCTCTCTGGTCTCAACACTCTGTCTGATTTTGGATTTTTTTTTTTTTTTTTTCCAAAATCAGACTTGACACCAGAGAGGCTGAATACCGCACTGAGTCAATGCGGTCTTAGCCTCTCTGGTGTCAACACTCTGTCTGATTTTGGATTTTTTTTTTTTTTTCCCCAAAATCAGACTTGACACCAGAGAGGCTGAATAACGCACTGAGTCAATGCGGTCTTAGCCTCTCTGGTCTCAACACTCTGTCTGATTTTGGATTTTTTTTTTTTTTTTTTCCAAAATCAGACTTGACACCAGAGAGGCTGAATACCGCACTGAGTCAATGCGGTCTTAGCCTCTCTGGTCTCAACACTCTGTCTGATTTTGGATTTTTTTTTTTTTTTCCAAAATCAGACTTGACACCAGAGAGGCTGAATACCGCACTGAGTCAATGCAGTCTTAGCCTCTCTGGTCTCAACACTCTGTCTGATTTTGGATTTTTTTTTTTTTTTTCCAAAATCAGACTTGACACCAGAGAGGCTGAATACCGCCCTGAGTCAATGCGGTCTTAGCCTCTCTGGTGTCAACACTCTGTCTGATTTTGGATTTTTTTTTTTTTTTTTTTCCAAAATCAGACTTGACACCAGAGAGGCTGAATACCGCACTGAGTCAATGCGGTCTTAGCCTCTCTGGTGTCAACACTCTGTCTGATTTTGGATTTTTTTTTTTTTTTTTCCCAAAATCAGACTTGACACCAGAGAGGCTGAATACCGCACTGAGTCAATGCGGTCTTAGCCTCTCTGGTGTCAACACTCTGTCTGATTTTGGATTTTTTTTTTTTTTTTTTTCCAAAATCAGACTTGACACCAGAGAGGCTGAATACCGCACTGAGTCAATGCGGTCTTAGCCTCTCTGGTCTCAACACTCTGTCTGATTTTGGATTTTTTTTTTTTTTTTCCAAAATCAGACTTGACACCAGAGAGGCTGAATACCGCACTGAGTCAATGCGGTCTTAGCCTCTCTGGTCTCAACACTCTGTCTGATTTTAGATTTTTTTTTTTTTTTCCAAAATCAGACTTGACACCAGAGAGGCTGAATACCGCACTGAGTCAATGCGGTCTTAGCCTCTCTGGTCTCAACACTCTGTCTGATTTTGGATTTTTTTTTTTTTTTTTCCAAAATCAGACTTGACACCAGAGAGGCTGAATACCGCACTGAGTCAATGCGGTCTTAGCCTCTCTGGTGTCAACACTCTGTCTGATTTTGGATTTTTTTTTTTTTTTTTCCTAAATCAGACTTGACACCAGAGAGGCTGAATACCGCACTGAGTCAATGCGGTCTTAGCCTCTCTGGTGTCAACACTCTGTCTGATTTTGGATTTTTTTTTTTTTTTCCCAAAATCAGACTTGACACCAGAGAGGCTGAATACCGCACTGAGTCAATGCGGTCTTAGCCTCTCTGGTGTCAACACTCTGTCTGATTTTGGATTTTTTTTTCAAAATCAGACTTGACACCAGAGAGGCTGAATACCGCACTGAGTCAATGCGGTCTTAGCCTCTCTGGTGTCAACACTCTGTCTGATTTTGGATTTTTTTTTTTTTTTCCAAAATCAGACTTGACACCAGAGAGGCTGAATACCGCACTGAGTCAATGCGGTCTTAGCCTCTCTGGTGTCAACACTCTGTCTGATTTTGGATTTTTTTTTTTTTTTTTCCAAAATCAGACTTGACACCAGAGAGGCTGAATACCGCACTGAGTCAATGCGGTCTTACCCTCTCTGGTCTCAACACTCTGTCTGATTTGGGATTTTTTTTTTTTCTTCCAAAATCAGACTTGACACCAGAGAGGCTGAATACCGCCCTGAGTCAATGCGGTCTTAGCCTCTCTGGTGTCAACACTCTGTCTGATTTTGGATGTTTTTTTTTTTTTTCCCAAAATCAGACTTGACACCAGAGAGGCTGAATACTGCACTGAGTCAATGCGGTCTTAGCCTCTCTGGTCTCAACACTCTGTCTGATTTTGGATTTTTTTTTTTTTTTCCCAAAATCAGACGACACCAGAGAGGCTGAATACCGCACTGAGTCAATGCGGTCTTAGCCTCTCTGGTGTCAACACTCTGTCTGATTTTGGATTATTTTATTTTTTTTCCAAAATCAGACTTGACACCAGAGAGGCTGAATACTGCACTGAGTCAATGCGGTCTTAGCCTCTCTGGTCTCAACACTCTGTCTGATTTTGGATTTTTTTTTTTTTTTTCCAAAATCAGACTTGACACCAGAGAGGCTGAATACCGCACTGAGTCAATGCGGTCTTAGCCTCTCTGGTCTCAACACTCTGTCTGATTTTGGATTTTTTTTTTTTTTTTCCAAAATCAGACTTGACACCAGAGAGGCTGAATACCGCCCTGAGTCAATGCGGTCTTAGCCTCTCTGGTGTCAACACTCTGTCTGATTTTGGATTTTTTATTTTTTTTCCAAAATCAGACTTGACACCAGAGAGGCTGAATACCGCACTGAGTCAATGCGGTCTTAGCCTCTCTGGTGTCAACACTCTGTCTGATTTTGGATTTTTTTTTTTTTTTTCCTAAATCAGACTTGACACCAGAGAGGCTGAATACCGCACTGAGTCAATGCGGTCTTAGCCTCTCTGGTGTCAACACTCTGTCTGATTTTGGATTTTTTTTTTTTTTTTTCCAAAATCAGACTTGACACCAGAGAGGCTGAATACCGCACTGAGTCAATGCGGTCTTAGCCTCTCTGGTGTCAACACTCTGTCTGATTTTGGATTTTTTTTTTTTTTTCCAAAATCAGACTTGACACCAGAGAGGCTGAATACCGCCCTGAGTCAATGCGGTCTTAGCCTCTCTGGTGTCAACACTCTGTCTGATTTTGGATTTTTTTTTTTTTTTTCCAAAAATCAGACTTGACACCAGAGAGGCTGAATACCGCACTGAGTCAATGCGGTCTTAGCCTCTCTGGTGTCAACACTCTGTCTGATTTTGGATTTTTTTTTTTTTTTTCCTAAATCAGACTTGACACCAGAGAGGCTGAATACCGCACTGAGTCAATGCGGTCTTAGCCTCTCTGGTGTCAACACTCTGTCTGATTTTGGATTTTTTTTTTTTTTTTTCCAAAATCAGACTTGACACCAGAGAGGCTGAATACCGCACTGAGTCAATGCGGTCTTAGCCTCTCTGGTGTCAACACTCTGTCTGATTTTGGATTTTTTTTTTTTTTTCCCAAAATCAGACTTGACACCAGAGAGGCTGAATACCGCACTGAGTCAATGCGGTCTTAGCCTCTCTGGTGTCAACACTCTGTCTGATTTTGGATTTTTTTTTTTTTTTTCCTAAATCAGACTTGACACCAGAGAGGCTGAATACCGCACTGAGTCAATGCGGTCTTAGCCTCTCTGGTGTCAACACTCTGTCTGATTTTGGATTTTTTTTTTTTTTCCCAAAATCAGACTTGACACCAGAGAGGCTGAATACCGCACTGAGTCAATGCGGTCTTAGCCTCTCTGGTGTCAACACTCTGTCTGATTTTGGATTTTTTTTTTTTTTTCCAAAATCAGACTTGACACCAGAGAGGCTGAATACCGCACTGAGTCAATGCGGTCTTAGCCTCTCTGGTGTCAACACTCTGTCTGATTTTTGATTTTTGATTTTTTTTTTTCCAAAATCAGACTTGACACCAGAGAGGCTGAATACCGCACTGAGTCAATGCGGTCTTAGCCTCTCTGGTGTCAACACTCTGTCTGATTTTGGATTTTTTTTTTTTTTTCCAAAATCAGACTTGACACCAGAGAGGCTGAATACCGCACTGAGTCAATGCGGTCTTACCCTCTCTGGTCTCAACACTCTGTCTGATTTGGGATTTTTTTTTTTTTTTCCAAAATCAGACTTGACACCAGAGAGGCTGAATACCGCCCTGAGTCAATGCGGTCTTAGCCTCTCTGGTGTCAACACTCTGTCTGATTTTGGATGTTTTTTTTTTTTTTCCCAAAATCAGACTTGACACCAGAGAGGCTGAATACTGCACTGAGTCAATGCGGTCTTAGCCTCTCTGGTCTCAACACTCTGTCTGATTTCGGATTTTTTTTTTTTTTTCCCAAAATCAGACGACACCAGAGAGGCTGAATACCGCACTGAGTCAATGCGGTCTTAGCCTCTCTGGTGTCAACACTCTGTCTGATTTTGGATTATTTTATTTTTTTTCCAAAATCAGACTTGACACCAGAGAGGCTGAATACTGCACTGAGTCAATGCGGTCTTAGCCTCTCTGGTCTCAACACTCTGTCTGATTTTGGATTTTTTTTTTTTTTTTCCAAAATCAGACTTGACACCAGAGAGGCTGAATACCGCACTGAGTCAATGCGGTCTTAGCCTCTCTGGTCTCAACACTCTGTCTGATTTTGGATTTTTTTTTTTTTTTTCCAAAATCAGACTTGACACCAGAGAGGCTGAATACCGCCCTGAGTCAATGCGGTCTTAGCCTCTCTGGTGTCAACACTCTGTCTGATTTTGGATTTTTTATTTTTTTTCCAAAATCAGACTTGACACCAGAGAGGCTGAATACCGCACTGAGTCAATGCGGTCTTAGCCTCTCTGGTGTCAACACTCTGTCTGATTTTTGATTTTTTTTTTTTTTTCCCAAAATCAGACTTGACACCAGAGAGGCTGAATACCGCACTGAGTCAATGCGGTCTTAGCCTCTCTGGTCTCAACACTCTGTCTGATTTTGGATTTTTTTTTTTTTTTTTCCAAAATCAGACTTGACACCAGAGAGGCTGAATACCGCACTGAGTCAATGCGGTCTTAGCCTCTCTGGTCTCAACACTCTGTCTGATTTTGGATTTTTTTTTTTTTTTCCAAAATCAGACTTGACACCAGAGAGGCTGAATACCGCACTGAGTCAATGCGGTCTTAGCCTCTCTGGTCTCAACACTCTGTCTGATTTTGGATTTTTTTTTTTTTTTTCCAAAATCAGACTTGACACCAGAGAGGCTGAATACCGCACTGAGTCAATGCGGTCTTAGCCTCTCTGGTGTCAACACTCTGTCTGATTTTGGATTTTTTTTTTTTTTTCCCAAAATCAGACTTGACACCAGAGAGGCTGAATACCGCACTGAGTCAATGCGGTCTTAGCCTCTCTGGTCTCAACACTCTGTCTGATTTTGGATTTTTTTTTTTTCCAAAATCAGACTTGACACCAGAGAGGCTGAATACCGCACTGAGTCAATGCGGTCTTAGCCTCTCTGGTCTCAACACTCTGTCTGATTTTGGATTTTTTTTTTTTTTTTCCAAAATCAGACTTGACACCAGAGAGGCTGAATACCGCACTGAGTCAATGCGGTCTTAGCCTCTCTGGTGTCAACACTCTGTCTGATTTTGGATTTTTTTTTTTTTTTTTTCCCAAAATCAGACTTGACACCAGAGAGGCTGAATACTGCCCTGAGTCAATGCGGTCTTAGCCTCTCTGGTCTCAACACTCTGTCTGATTTTGGATTTTTTTTTTTTTTTTCCCAAAATCAGACTTGACACCAGAGAGGCTGAATACCGCACTGAGTCAATGCGGTCTTAGCCTCTCTGGTGTCAACACTCTGTCTGATTTTGGATGTTTTTTTTTTTTTTCCCAAAATCAGACTTGACACCAGAGAGGCTGAATACTGCACTGAGTCAATGCGGTCTTAGCCTCTCTGGTCTCAACACTCTGTCTGATTTTGGATTTTTTTTTTTTTTCCCAAAATCAGACGACACCAGAGAGGCTGAATACCGCACTGAGTCAATGCGGTCTTAGCCTCTCTGGTGTCAACACTCTGTCTGATTTTGGATTATTTTATTTTTTTTCCAAAATCAGACTTGACACCAGAGAGGCTGAATACTGCACTGAGTCAATGCGGTCTTAGCCTCTCTGGTCTCAACACTCTGTCTGATTTTGGATTTTTTTTTTTTTTTTCCAAAATCAGACTTGACACCAGAGAGGCTGAATACCGCACTGAGTCAATGCGGTCTTAGCCTCTCTGGTCTCAACACTCTGTCTGATTTTGGATTTTTTTTTTTTTTTTCCAAAATCAGACTTGACACCAGAGAGGCTGAATACCGCCCTGAGTCAATGCGGTCTTAGCCTCTCTGGTGTCAACACTCTGTCTGATTTTGGATTTTTTATTTTTTTTCCAAAATCAGACTTGACACCAGAGAGGCTGAATACCGCACTGAGTCAATGCGGTCTTAGCCTCTCTGGTGTCAACACTCTGTCTGATTTTGGATTTTTTTTTTTTTTTTCCTAAATCAGACTTGACACCAGAGAGGCTGAATACCGCACTGAGTCAATGCGGTCTTAGCCTCTCTGGTGTCAACACTCTGTCTGATTTTGGATTTTTTTTTTTTTTTTTCCAAAATCAGACTTGACACCAGAGAGGCTGAATACCGCACTGAGTCAATGCGGTCTTAGCCTCTCTGGTGTCAACACTCTGTCTGATTTTGGATTTTTTTTTTTTTTTTCCAAAATCAGACTTGACACCAGAGAGGCTGAATACCGCCCTGAGTCAATGCGGTCTTAGCCTCTCTGGTGTCAACACTCTGTCTGATTTTGGATTTTTTTTTTTTTTTTCCAAAATCAGACTTGACACCAGAGAGGCTGAATACCGCACTGAGTCAATGCGGTCTTAGCCTCTCTGGTGTCAACACTCTGTCTGATTTTGGATTTTTTTTTTTTTTTTCCTAAATCAGACTTGACACCAGAGAGGCTGAATACCGCACTGAGTCAATGCGGTCTTAGCCTCTCTGGTGTCAACACTCTGTCTGATTTTGGATTTTTTTTTTTTTTTTTCCAAAATCAGACTTGACACCAGAGAGGCTGAATACCGCACTGAGTCAATGCGGTCTTAGCCTCTCTGGTGTCAACACTCTGTCTGATTTTGGATTTTTTTTTTTTTTTCCCAAAATCAGACTTGACACCAGAGAGGCTGAATACCGCACTGAGTCAATGCGGTCTTAGCCTCTCTGGTGTCAACACTCTGTCTGATTTTGGATTTTTTTTTTTTTTTTCCTAAATCAGACTTGACACCAGAGAGGCTGAATACCGCACTGAGTCAATGCGGTCTTAGCCTCTCTGGTGTCAACACTCTGTCTGATTTTGGATTTTTTTTTTTTTTTCCCAAAATCAGACTTGACACCAGAGAGGCTGAATACCGCACTGAGTCAATGCGGTCTTAGCCTCTCTGGTGTCAACACTCTGTCTGATTTTGGATTTTTTTTTTTTTTTCCAAAATCAGACTTGACACCAGAGAGGCTGAATACCGCACTGAGTCAATGCGGTCTTAGCCTCTCTGGTGTCAACACTCTGTCTGATTTTTGATTTTTGATTTTTTTTTTTCCAAAATCAGACTTGACACCAGAGAGGCTGAATACCGCACTGAGTCAATGCGGTCTTAGCCTCTCTGGTGTCAACACTCTGTCTGATTTTGGATTTTTTTTTTTTTTTCCAAAATCAGACTTGACACCAGAGAGGCTGAATACCGCACTGAGTCAATGCGGTCTTACCCTCTCTGGTCTCAACACTCTGTCTGATTTGGGATTTTTTTTTTTTTTTCCAAAATCAGACTTGACACCAGAGAGGCTGAATACCGCCCTGAGTCAATGCGGTCTTAGCCTCTCTGGTGTCAACACTCTGTCTGATTTTGGATGTTTTTTTTTTTTTTCCCAAAATCAGACTTGACACCAGAGAGGCTGAATACTGCACTGAGTCAATGCGGTCTTAGCCTCTCTGGTCTCAACACTCTGTCTGATTTCGGATTTTTTTTTTTTTTTCCCAAAATCAGACGACACCAGAGAGGCTGAATACCGCACTGAGTCAATGCGGTCTTAGCCTCTCTGGTGTCAACACTCTGTCTGATTTTGGATTATTTTATTTTTTTTCCAAAATCAGACTTGACACCAGAGAGGCTGAATACCGCACTGAGTCAATGCGGTCTTAGCCTCTCTGGTCTCAACACTCTGTCTGATTTTGGATTTTTTTTTTTTTTTTTCCAAAATCAGACTTGACACCAGAGAGGCTGAATACCGCCCTGAGTCAATGCGGTCTTAGCCTCTCTGGTGTCAACACTCTGTCTGATTTTGGATTTTTTATTTTTTTTCCAAAATCAGACTTGACACCAGAGAGGCTGAATACCGCACTGAGTCAATGCGGTCTTAGCCTCTCTGGTGTCAACACTCTGTCTGATTTTGGATTTTTTTTTTTTTTTCCCAAAATCAGACTTGACACCAGAGAGGCTGAATACCGCACTGAGTCAATGCGGTCTTAGCCTCTCTGGTCTCAACACTCTGTCTGATTTTGGATTTTTTTTTTTTTTTTCCAAAATCAGACTTGACACCAGAGAGGCTGAATACCGCACTGAGTCAATGCGGTCTTAGCCTCTCTGGTCTCAACACTCTGTCTGATTTTGGATTTTTTTTTTTTTTTCCAAAATCAGACTTGACACCAGAGAGGCTGAATACCGCACTGAGTCAATGCGGTCTTAGCCTCTCTGGTCTCAACACTCTGTCTGATTTTGGATTTTTTTTTTTTTTTTCCAAAATCAGACTTGACACCAGAGAGGCTGAATACCGCACTGAGTCAATGCGGTCTTAGCCTCTCTGGTGTCAACACTCTGTCTGATTTTGGATTTTTTTTTTTTTTTCCCAAAATCAGACTTGACACCAGAGAGGCTGAATACCGCACTGAGTCAATGCGGTCTTAGCCTCTCTGGTCTCAACACTCTGTCTGATTTTGGATTTTTTTTTTTTCCAAAATCAGACTTGACACCAGAGAGGCTGAATACCGCACTGAGTCAATGCGGTCTTAGCCTCTCTGGTCTCAACACTCTGTCTGATTTTGGATTTTTTTTTTTTTTTTCCAAAATCAGACTTGACACCAGAGAGGCTGAATACCGCACTGAGTCAATGCGGTCTTAGCCTCTCTGGTGTCAACACTCTGTCTGATTTTGGATTTTTTTTTTTTTTTTTTCCCAAAATCAGACTTGACACCAGAGAGGCTGAATACTGCCCTGAGTCAATGCGGTCTTAGCCTCTCTGGTCTCAACACTCTGTCTGATTTTGGATTTTTTTTTTTTTTTTCCCAAAATCAGACTTGACACCAGAGAGGCTGAATACCGCACTGAGTCAATGCGGTCTTAGCCTCTCTGGTGTCAACACTCTGTCTGATTTTGGATTTTTTTTTTTTTTTTTTCCAAAATCAGACTTGACACCAGAGAGGCTGAATACCGCACTGAGTCAATGCGGTCTTAGCCTCTCTGGTGTCAACACTCTGTCTGATTTTGGATTTTTTTTTTTTTTTTCCAAAATCAGACTTGACACCAGAGAGGCTGAATACCGCACTGAGTAAATGCGGTCTTACCCTCTCTGGTCTCAACACTCTGTCTGATTTGGGATTTTTTTTTTTTTTTCCAAAATCAGACTTGACACCAGAGAGGCTGAATACCGCACTGAGTCAATGCGGTCTTAGCCTCTCTGGTGTCAACACTCTGTCTGATTTTGGATTTTTTTTTTTTTTTTCCTAAATCAGACTTGACACCAGAGAGGCTGAATACCGCAGTGAGTCAATGCGGTCTTAGCCTCTCTGGTCTCAACACTCTGTCTGATTTTGGATTTTTTTTTTTTTTTTTTCAAAAATCAGACTTGACACCAGAGAGGCTGAATACCGCACTGAGTCAATGCGGTCTTAGCCTCTCTGGTGTCAACACTCTGTCTGATTTTGGATTTTTTTTTTTTTTTTCCCAAAATCAGACTTGACACCAGAGAGGCTGAATACCGCACTGAGTCAATGCGGTCTTAGCCTCTCTGGTGTCAACACTCTGTCTGATTTTGGATTTTTTTTTTTTTTTTCCTAAATCAGACTTGACACCAGAGAGGCTGAATACCGCAGTGAGTCAATGCGGTCTTAGCCTCTCTGGTCTCAACACTCTGTCTGATTTTGGATTTTTTTTTTTTTTTTTTCCAAAATCAGACTTGACACCAGAGAGGCTGAATACCGCACTGAGTCAATGCGGTCTTAGCCTCTCTGGTGTCAACACTCTGTCTGATTTTGGATTTTTTTTTTTTTTCCCCAAAATCAGACTTGACACCAGAGAGGCTGAATAACGCACTGAGTCAATGCGGTCTTAGCCTCTCTGGTCTCAACACTCTGTCTGATTTTGGATTTTTTTTTTTTTTTTTTCCAAAATCAGACTTGACACCAGAGAGGCTGAATACCGCACTGAGTCAATGCGGTCTTAGCCTCTCTGGTCTCAACACTCTGTCTGATTTTGGATTTTTTTTTTTTTTTCCAAAATCAGACTTGACACCAGAGAGGCTGAATACCGCACTGAGTCAATGCAGTCTTAGCCTCTCTGGTCTCAACACTCTGTCTGATTTTGGATTTTTTTTTTTTTTTTCCAAAATCAGACTTGACACCAGAGAGGCTGAATACCGCCCTGAGTCAATGCGGTCTTAGCCTCTCTGGTGTCAACACTCTGTCTGATTTTGGATTTTTTTTTTTTTTTTCCCAAAATCAGACTTGACACCAGAGAGGCTGAATACCGCACTGAGTCAATGCGGTCTTAGCCTCTCTGGTGTCAACACTCTGTCTGATTTTGGATTTTTTTTTTTTTTTTTTTCCAAAATCAGACTTGACACCAGAGAGGCTGAATACCGCACTGAGTCAATGCGGTCTTAGCCTCTCTGGTGTCAACACTCTGTCTGATTTTGGATTTTTTTTTTTTTTTTCCAAAATCAGACTTGACACCAGAGAGGCTGAATACCGCACTGAGTAAATGCGGTCTTACCCTCTCTGGTCTCAACACTCTGTCTGATTTGGGATTTTTTTTTTTTTTTCCAAAATCAGACTTGACACCAGAGAGGCTGAATACCGCACTGAGTCAATGCGGTCTTAGCCTCTCTGGTGTCAACACTCTGTCTGATTTTGGATTTTTTTTTTTTTTTTCCTAAATCAGACTTGACACCAGAGAGGCTGAATACCGCAGTGAGTCAATGCGGTCTTAGCCTCTCTGGTCTCAACACTCTGTCTGATTTTGGATTTTTTTTTTTTTTTTTTCAAAAATCAGACTTGACACCAGAGAGGCTGAATACCGCACTGAGTCAATGCGGTCTTAGCCTCTCTGGTGTCAACACTCTGTCTGATTTTGGATTTTTTTTTTTTTTTTCCCAAAATCAGACTTGACACCAGAGAGGCTGAATACCGCACTGAGTCAATGCGGTCTTAGCCTCTCTGGTGTCAACACTCTGTCTGATTTTGGATTTTTTTTTTTTTTTTCCTAAATCAGACTTGACACCAGAGAGGCTGAATACCGCAGTGAGTCAATGCGGTCTTAGCCTCTCTGGTCTCAACACTCTGTCTGATTTTGGATTTTTTTTTTTTTTTTTTCCAAAATCAGACTTGACACCAGAGAGGCTGAATACCGCACTGAGTCAATGCGGTCTTAGCCTCTCTGGTGTCAACACTCTGTCTGATTTTGGATTTTTTTTTTTTTTCCCCAAAATCAGACTTGACACCAGAGAGGCTGAATAACGCACTGAGTCAATGCGGTCTTAGCCTCTCTGGTCTCAACACTCTGTCTGATTTTGGATTTTTTTTTTTTTTTTTTCCAAAATCAGACTTGACACCAGAGAGGCTGAATACCGCACTGAGTCAATGCGGTCTTAGCCTCTCTGGTCTCAACACTCTGTCTGATTTTGGATTTTTTTTTTTTTTTCCAAAATCAGACTTGACACCAGAGAGGCTGAATACCGCACTGAGTCAATGCAGTCTTAGCCTCTCTGGTCTCAACACTCTGTCTGATTTTGGATTTTTTTTTTTTTTTTCCAAAATCAGACTTGACACCAGAGAGGCTGAATACCGCCCTGAGTCAATGCGGTCTTAGCCTCTCTGGTGTCAACACTCTGTCTGATTTTGGATTTTTTTTTTTTTTTTTTTCCAAAATCAGACTTGACACCAGAGAGGCTGAATACCGCACTGAGTCAATGCGGTCTTAGCCTCTCTGGTGTCAACACTCTGTCTGATTTTGGATTTTTTTTTTTTTTTTTCCCAAAATCAGACTTGACACCAGAGAGGCTGAATACCGCACTGAGTCAATGCGGTCTTAGCCTCTCTGGTGTCAACACTCTGTCTGATTTTGGATTTTTTTTTTTTTTTTTTCCAAAATCAGACTTGACACCAGAGAGGCTGAATACCGCACTGAGTCAATGCGGTCTTAGCCTCTCTGGTCTCAACACTCTGTCTGATTTTGGATTTTTTTTTTTTTTTTCCAAAATCAGACTTGACACCAGAGAGGCTGAATACCGCACTGAGTCAATGCGGTCTTAGCCTCTCTGGTCTCAACACTCTGTCTGATTTTAGATTTTTTTTTTTTTTTCCAAAATCAGACTTGACACCAGAGAGGCTGAATACCGCACTGAGTCAATGCGGTCTTAGCCTCTCTGGTCTCAACACTCTGTCTGATTTTGGATTTTTTTTTTTTTTTTTCCAAAATCAGACTTGACACCAGAGAGGCTGAATACCGCACTGAGTCAATGCGGTCTTAGCCTCTCTGGTGTCAACACTCTGTCTGATTTTGGATTTTTTTTTTTTTTTTTCCTAAATCAGACTTGACACCAGAGAGGCTGAATACCGCACTGAGTCAATGCGGTCTTAGCCTCTCTGGTGTCAACACTCTGTCTGATTTTGGATTTTTTTTTTTTTTTTCCCAAAATCAGACTTGACACCAGAGAGGCTGAATACCGCACTGAGTCAATGCGGTCTTAGCCTCTCTGGTGTCAACACTCTGTCTGATTTTGGATTTTTTTTTTCAAAATCAGACTTGACACCAGAGAGGCTGAATACCGCACTGAGTCAATGCGGTCTTAGCCTCTCTGGTGTCAACACTCTGTCTGATTTTGGATTTTTTTTTTTTTTTCCAAAATCAGACTTGACACCAGAGAGGCTGAATACCGCACTGAGTCAATGCGGTCTTAGCCTCTCTGGTGTCAACACTCTGTCTGATTTTGGATTTTTTTTTTTTTTTTTCCAAAATCAGACTTGACACCAGAGAGGCTGAATACCGCACTGAGTCAATGCGGTCTTACCCTCTCTGGTCTCAACACTCTGTCTGATTTGGGATTTTTTTTTTTTTTTCCAAAATCAGACTTGACACCAGAGAGGCTGAATACCGCCCTGAGTCAATGCGGTCTTAGCCTCTCTGGTGTCAACACTCTGTCTGATTTTGGATGTTTTTTTTTTTTTTCCCAAAATCAGACTTGACACCAGAGAGGCTGAATACTGCACTGAGTCAATGCGGTCTTAGCCTCTCTGGTCTCAACACTCTGTCTGATTTTGGATTTTTTTTTTTTTTTCCCAAAATCAGACGACACCAGAGAGGCTGAATACCGCACTGAGTCAATGCGGTCTTAGCCTCTCTGGTGTCAACACTCTGTCTGATTTTGGATTATTTTATTTTTTTTCCAAAATCAGACTTGACACCAGAGAGGCTGAATACTGCACTGAGTCAATGCGGTCTTAGCCTCTCTGGTCTCAACACTCTGTCTGATTTTGGATTTTTTTTTTTTTTTTCCAAAATCAGACTTGACACCAGAGAGGCTGAATACCGCACTGAGTCAATGCGGTCTTAGCCTCTCTGGTCTCAACACTCTGTCTGATTTTGGATTTTTTTTTTTTTTTTCCAAAATCAGACTTGACACCAGAGAGGCTGAATACCGCCCTGAGTCAATGCGGTCTTAGCCTCTCTGGTGTCAACACTCTGTCTGATTTTGGATTTTTTATTTTTTTTCCAAAATCAGACTTGACACCAGAGAGGCTGAATACCGCACTGAGTCAATGCGGTCTTAGCCTCTCTGGTGTCAACACTCTGTCTGATTTTGGATTTTTTTTTTTTTTTTTCCAAAATCAGACTTGACACCAGAGAGGCTGAATACCGCACTGAGTCAATGCGGTCTTAGCCTCTCTGGTGTCAACACTCTGTCTGATTTTGGATTTTTTTTTTTTTTTCCAAAATCAGACTTGACACCAGAGAGGCTGAATACCGCCCTGAGTCAATGCGGTCTTAGCCTCTCTGGTGTCAACACTCTGTCTGATTTTGGATTTTTTTTTTTTTTTTCCAAAATCAGACTTGACACCAGAGAGGCTGAATACCGCACTGAGTCAATGCGGTCTTAGCCTCTCTGGTGTCAACACTCTGTCTGATTTTGGATTTTTTTTTTTTTTTTCCTAAATCAGACTTGACACCAGAGAGGCTGAATACCGCACTGAGTCAATGCGGTCTTAGCCTCTCTGGTGTCAACACTCTGTCTGATTTTGGATTTTTTTTTTTTTTTTTCCAAAATCAGACTTGACACCAGAGAGGCTGAATACCGCACTGAGTCAATGCGGTCTTAGCCTCTCTGGTGTCAACACTCTGTCTGATTTTGGATTTTTTTTTTTTTTTCCCAAAATCAGACTTGACACCAGAGAGGCTGAATACCGCACTGAGTCAATGCGGTCTTAGCCTCTCTTGTGTCAACACTCTGTCTGATTTTGGATTTTTTTTTTTTTTTTTCCTAAATCAGACTTGACACCAGAGAGGCTGAATACCGCACTGAGTCAATGCGGTCTTAGCCTCTCTGGTGTCAACACTCTGTCTGATTTTGGATTTTTTTTTTTTTTTCCCAAAATCAGACTTGACACCAGAGAGGCTGAATACCGCACTGAGTCAATGCGGTCTTAGCCTCTCTGGTCTCAACACTCTGTCTGATTTTGGATTTTTTTTTTTTTTTTCCAAAATCAGACTTGACACCAGAGAGGCTGAATACCGCACTGAGTCAATGCGGTCTTAGCCTCTCTGGTGTCAACACTCTGTCTGATTTTGGATTTTTTTTTCAAAATCAGACTTGACACCAGAGAGGCTGAATACCGCACTGAGTCAATGCGGTCTTAGCCTCTCTGGTGTCAACACTCTGTCTGATTTTGGATTTTTTTTTTTTTTTCCAAAATCAGACTTGACACCAGAGAGGCTGAATACCGCACTGAGTCAATGCGGTCTTAGCCTCTCTGGTGTCAACACTCTGTCTGATTTTTGATTTTTGATTTTTTTTTTTCCAAAATCAGACTTGACACCAGAGAGGCTGAATACCGCACTGAGTCAATGCGGTCTTAGCCTCTCTGGTGTCAACACTCTGTCTGATTTTGGATTTTTTTTTTTTTTTCCAAAATCAGACTTGACACCAGAGAGGCTGAATACCGCACTGAGTCAATGCGGTCTTACCCTCTCTGGTCTCAACACTCTGTCTGATTTGGGATTTTTTTTTTTTTTTCCAAAATCAGACTTGACACCAGAGAGGCTGAATACCGCCCTGAGTCAATGCGGTCTTAGCCTCTCTGGTGTCAACACTCTGTCTGATTTTGGATGTTTTTTTTTTTTTTCCCAAAATCAGACTTGACACCAGAGAGGCTGAATACTGCACTGAGTCAATGCGGTCTTAGCCTCTCTGGTCTCAACACTCTGTCTGATTTCGGATTTTTTTTTTTTTTTCCCAAAATCAGACGACACCAGAGAGGCTGAATACCGCACTGAGTCAATGCGGTCTTAGCCTCTCTGGTGTCAACACTCTGTCTGATTTTGGATTATTTTATTTTTTTTCCAAAATCAGACTTGACACCAGAGAGGCTGAATACTGCACTGAGTCAATGCGGTCTTAGCCTCTCTGGTCTCAACACTCTGTCTGATTTTGGATTTTTTTTTTTTTTTTCCAAAATCAGACTTGACACCAGAGAGGCTGAATACCGCACTGAGTCAATGCGGTCTTAGCCTCTCTGGTCTCAACACTCTGTCTGATTTTGGATTTTTTTTTTTTTTTTCCAAAATCAGACTTGACACCAGAGAGGCTGAATACCGCCCTGAGTCAATGCGGTCTTAGCCTCTCTGGTGTCAACACTCTGTCTGATTTTGGATTTTTTATTTTTTTTCCAAAATCAGACTTGACACCAGAGAGGCTGAATACCGCACTGAGTCAATGCGGTCTTAGCCTCTCTGGTGTCAACACTCTGTCTGATTTTGGATTTTTTTTTTTTTTTTCCCAAAATCAGACTTGACACCAGAGAGGCTGAATACCGCACTGAGTCAATGCGGTCTTAGCCTCTCTGGTCTCAACACTCTGTCTGATTTTGGATTTTTTTTTTTTTTTTCAAAAATCAGACTTGACACCAGAGAGGCTGAATACCGCACTGAGTCAATGCGGTCTTAGCCTCTCTGGTCTCAACACTCTGTCTGATTTTGGATTTTTTTTTTTTTTTCCAAAATCAGACTTGACACCAGAGAGGCTGAATACCGCACTGAGTCAATGCGGTCTTAGCCTCTCTGGTCTCAACACTCTGTCTGATTTTGGATTTTTTTTTTTTTTTTCCAAAATCAGACTTGACACCAGAGAGGCTGAATACCGCACTGAGTCAATGCGGTCTTAGCCTCTCTGGTGTCAACACTCTGTCTGATTTTGGATTTTTTTTTTTTTTTCCCAAAATCAGACTTGACACCAGAGAGGCTGAATACCGCACTGAGTCAATGCGGTCTTAGCCTCTCTGGTCTCAACACTCTGTCTGATTTTGGATTTTTTTTTTTTTCCAAAATCAGACTTGACACCAGAGAGGCTGAATACCGCACTGAGTCAATGCGGTCTTAGCCTCTCTGGTCTCAACACTCTGTCTGATTTTGGATTTTTTTTTTTTTTTTCCAAAATCAGACTTGACACCAGAGAGGCTGAATACCGCACTGAGTCAATGCGGTCTTAGCCTCTCTGGTGTCAACACTCTGTCTGATTTTGGATTTTTTTTTTTTTTTTTTCCCAAAATCAGACTTGACACCAGAGAGGCTGAATACTGCCCTGAGTCAATGCGGTCTTAGCCTCTCTGGTCTCAACACTCTGTCTGATTTTGGATTTTTTTTTTTTTTTCCCAAAATCAGACTTGACACCAGAGAGGCTGAATACCGCACTGAGTCAATGCGGTCTTAGCCTCTCTGGTGTCAACACTCTGTCTGATTTTGGATTTTTTTTTTTTTTTTTTTCCAAAATCAGACTTGACACCAGAGAGGCTGAATACCGCACTGAGTCAATGCGGTCTTAGCCTCTCTGGTGTCAACACTCTGTCTGATTTTGGATTATTTTATTTTTTTTCCAAAATCAGACTTGACACCAGAGAGGCTGAATACTGCACTGAGTCAATGCGGTCTTAGCCTCTCTGGTCTCAACACTCTGTCTGATTTTGGATTTTTTTTTTTTTTTTCCAAAATCAGACTTGACACCAGAGAGGCTGAATACCGCACTGAGTCAATGCGGTCTTAGCCTCTCTGGTCTCAACACTCTGTCTGATTTTGGATTTTTTTTTTTTTTTTCCAAAATCAGACTTGACACCAGAGAGGCTGAATACCGCCCTGAGTCAATGCGGTCTTAGCCTCTCTGGTGTCAACACTCTGTCTGATTTTGGATTTTTTATTTTTTTTCCAAAATCAGACTTGACACCAGAGAGGCTGAATACCGCACTGAGTCAATGCGGTCTTAGCCTCTCTGGTGTCAACACTCTGTCTGATTTTGGATTTTTTTTTTTTTTTCCCAAAATCAGACTTGACACCAGAGAGGCTGAATACCGCACTGAGTCAATGCGGTCTTAGCCTCTCTGGTCTCAACACTCTGTCTGATTTTGGATTTTTTTTTTTTTTTTCCAAAATCAGACTTGACACCAGAGAGGCTGAATACCGCACTGAGTCAATGCGGTCTTAGCCTCTCTGGTCTCAACACTCTGTCTGATTTTGGATTTTTTTTTTTTTTTCCAAAATCAGACTTGACACCAGAGAGGCTGAATACCGCACTGAGTCAATGCGGTCTTAGCCTCTCTGGTCTCAACACTCTGTCTGATTTTGGATTTTTTTTTTTTTTTTCCAAAATCAGACTTGACACCAGAGAGGCTGAATACCGCACTGAGTCAATGCGGTCTTAGCCTCTCTGGTGTCAACACTCTGTCTGATTTTGGATTTTTTTTTTTTTTTCCCAAAATCAGACTTGACACCAGAGAGGCTGAATACCGCACTGAGTCAATGCGGTCTTAGCCTCTCTGGTCTCAACACTCTGTCTGATTTTGGATTTTTTTTTTTTTCCAAAATCAGACTTGACACCAGAGAGGCTGAATACCGCACTGAGTCAATGCGGTCTTAGCCTCTCTGGTCTCAACACTCTGTCTGATTTTGGATTTTTTTTTTTTTTTTCCAAAATCAGACTTGACACCAGAGAGGCTGAATACCGCACTGAGTCAATGCGGTCTTAGCCTCTCTGGTGTCAACACTCTGTCTGATTTTGGATTTTTTTTTTTTTTTTTTCCCAAAATCAGACTTGACACCAGAGAGGCTGAATACTGCCCTGAGTCAATGCGGTCTTAGCCTCTCTGGTCTCAACACTCTGTCTGATTTTGGATTTTTTTTTTTTTTTTCCCAAAATCAGACTTGACACCAGAGAGGCTGAATACCGCACTGAGTCAATGCGGTCTTAGCCTCTCTGGTGTCAACACTCTGTCTGATTTTGGATTTTTTTTTTTTTTTTTTTCCAAAATCAGACTTGACACCAGAGAGGCTGAATACCGCACTGAGTCAATGCGGTCTTAGCCTCTCTGGTGTCAACACTCTGTCTGATTTTGGATTTTTTTTTTTTTTTTCCAAAATCAGACTTGACACCAGAGAGGCTGAATACCGCACTGAGTAAATGCGGTCTTAGCCTCTCTGGTCTCAACACTCTGTCTGATTTGGGATTTTTTTTTTTTTTTCCAAAATCAGACTTGACACCAGAGAGGCTGAATACCGCACTGAGTCAATGCGGTCTTAGCCTCTCTGGTGTCAACACTCTGTCTGATTTTGGATTTTTTTTTTTTTTTTCCTAAATCAGACTTGACACCAGAGAGGCTGAATACCGCAGTGAGTCAATGCGGTCTTAGCCTCTCTGGTCTCAACACTCTGTCTGATTTTGGATTTTTTTTTTTTTTTTTTCAAAAATCAGACTTGACACCAGAGAGGCTGAATACCGCACTGAGTCAATGCGGTCTTAGCCTCTCTGGTGTCAACACTCTGTCTGATTTTGGATTTTTTTTTTTTTTTTCCCAAAATCAGACTTGACACCAGAGAGGCTGAATACCGCACTGAGTCAATGCGGTCTTAGCCTCTCTGGTGTCAACACTCTGTCTGATTTTGGATTTTTTTTTTTTTTTCCCAAAATCAGACTTGACACCAGAGAGGCTGAATACCGCACTGAGTCAATGCGGTCTTAGCCTCTCTGGTCTCAACACTCTGTCTGATTTTGGATTTTTTTTTTTTTTTTCCAAAATCAGACTTGACACCAGAGAGGCTGAATACCGCACTGAGTCAATGCGGTCTTAGCCTCTCTGGTCTCAACACTCTGTCTGATTTTGGATTTTTTTTTTTTTTTTCCAAAATCAGACTTGACACCAGAGAGGCTGAATACCGCACTGAGTCAATGCGGTCTTAGCCTCTCTGGTCTCAACACTCTGTCTGATTTTGGATTTTTTTTTTTTTTTTTCCAAAATCAGACTTGACACCAGAGAGGCTGAATACCGCACTGAGTCAATGCGGTCTTAGCCTCTCTGGTGTCAACACTCTGTCTGATTTTGGATTTTTTTTTTTTTTTTCCTAAATCAGACTTGACACCAGAGAGGCTGAATACCGCAGTGAGTCAATGCGGTCTTAGCCTCTCTGGTCTCAACACTCTGTCTGATTTTGGATTTTTTTTTTTTTTTTTTCCAAAATCAGACTTGACACCAGAGAGGCTGAATACCGCACTGAGTCAATGCGGTCTTAGCCTCTCTGGTGTCAACACTCTGTCTGATTTTGGATTTTTTTTTTTTTTTCCCCAAAATCAGACTTGACACCAGAGAGGCTGAATAACGCACTGAGTCAATGCGGTCTTAGCCTCTCTGGTCTCAACACTGTCTGATTTTGGATTTTTTTTTTTTTTTTTTCAAAAATCAGACTTGACACCAGAGAGGCTGAATACCGCACTGAGTCAATGCGGTCTTAGCCTCTCTGGTCTCAACACTCTGTCTGATTTTGGATTTTTTTTTTTTTTTCCAAAATCAGACTTGACACCAGAGAGGCTGAATACCGCACTGAGTCAATGCAGTCTTAGCCTCTCTGGTCTCAACACTCTGTCTGATTTTGGATTTTTTTTTTTTTTTTCCAAAATCAGACTTGACACCAGAGAGGCTGAATACCGCCCTGAGTCAATGCGGTCTTAGCCTCTCTGGTGTCAACACTCTGTCTGATTTTGGATTTTTTTTTTTTTTTTTTCCAAAATCAGACTTGACACCAGAGAGGCTGAATACCGCACTGAGTCAATGCGGTCTTAGCCTCTCTGGTGTCAACACTCTGTCTGATTTTGGATTTTTTTTTTTTTTTTTCCCAAAATCAGACTTGACACCAGAGAGGCTGAATACCGCACTGAGTCAATGCGGTCTTAGCCTCTCTGGTGTCAACACTCTGTCTGATTTTGGATTTTTTTTTTTTTTTTTTCCAAAATCAGACTTGACACCAGAGAGGCTGAATACCGCACTGAGTCAATGCGGTCTTAGCCTCTCTGGTCTCAACACTCTGTCTGATTTTGGATTTTTTTTTTTTTTTTTCCAAAATCAGACTTGACACCAGAGAGGCTGAATACCGCACTGAGTCAATGCGGTCTTAGCCTCTCTGGTCTCAACACTCTGTCTGATTTTAGATTTTTTTTTTTTTTTCCAAAATCAGACTTGACACCAGAGAGGCTGAATACCGCACTGAGTCAATGCGGTCTTAGCCTCTCTGGTCTCAACACTCTGTCTGATTTTGGATTTTTTTTTTTTTTTTCCAAAATCAGACTTGACACCAGAGAGGCTGAATACCGCACTGAGTCAATGCGGTCTTAGCCTCTCTGGTGTCAACACTCTGTCTGATTTTGGATTTTTTTTTTTTTTTTTCCTAAATCAGACTTGACACCAGAGAGGCTGAATACCGCACTGAGTCAATGCGGTCTTAGCCTCTCTGGTGTCAACACTCTGTCTGATTTTGGATTTTTTTTTTTTTTTCCCAAAATCAGACTTGACACCAGAGAGGCTGAATACCGCACTGAGTCAATGCGGTCTTAGCCTCTCTGGTGTCAACACTCTGTCTGATTTTGGATTTTTTTTTCAAAATCAGACTTGACACCAGAGAGGCTGAATACCGCACTGAGTCAATGCGGTCTTAGCCTCTCTGGTGTCAACACTCTGTCTGATTTTGGATTTTTTTTTTTTTTTCCAAAATCAGACTTGACACCAGAGAGGCTGAATACCGCACTGAGTCAATGCGGTCTTAGCCTCTCTGGTGTCAACACTCTGTCTGATTTTGGATTTTTTTTTTTTTTTTTTCCAAAATCAGACTTGACACCAGAGAGGCTGAATACCGCACTGAGTCAATGCGGTCTTACCCTCTCTGGTCTCAACACTCTGTCTGATTTGGGATTTTTTTTTTTTTTTCCAAAATCAGACTTGACACCAGAGAGGCTGAATACCGCCCTGAGTCAATGCGGTCTTAGCCTCTCTGGTGTCAACACTCTGTCTGATTTTGGATGTTTTTTTTTTTTTTCCCAAAATCAGACTTGACACCAGAGAGGCTGAATACTGCACTGAGTCAATGCGGTCTTAGCCTCTCTGGTCTCAACACTCTGTCTGATTTTGGATTTTTTTTTTTTTTTCCCAAAATCAGACGACACCAGAGAGGCTGAATACCGCACTGAGTCAATGCGGTCTTAGCCTCTCTGGTGTCAACACTCTGTCTGATTTTGGATTATTTTATTTTTTTTCCAAAATCAGACTTGACACCAGAGAGGCTGAATACTGCACTGAGTCAATGCGGTCTTAGCCTCTCTGGTCTCAACACTCTGTCTGATTTTGGATTTTTTTTTTTTTTTTCCAAAATCAGACTTGACACCAGAGAGGCTGAATACCGCACTGAGTCAATGCGGTCTTAGCCTCTCTGGTCTCAACACTCTGTCTGATTTTGGATTTTTTTTTTTTTTTTCCAAAATCAGACTTGACACCAGAGAGGCTGAATACCGCCCTGAGTCAATGCGGTCTTAGCCTCTCTGGTGTCAACACTCTGTCTGATTTTGGATTTTTTATTTTTTTTCCAAAATCAGACTTGACACCAGAGAGGCTGAATACCGCACTGAGTCAATGCGGTCTTAGCCTCTCTGGTGTCAACACTCTGTCTGATTTTGGATTTTTTTTTTTTTTTTCCTAAATCAGACTTGACACCAGAGAGGCTGAATACCGCACTGAGTCAATGCGGTCTTAGCCTCTCTGGTGTCAACACTCTGTCTGATTTTGGATTTTTTTTTTTTTTTTTCCAAAATCAGACTTGACACCAGAGAGGCTGAATACCGCACTGAGTCAATGCGGTCTTAGCCTCTCTGGTGTCAACACTCTGTCTGATTTTGGATTTTTTTTTTTTTTTCCAAAATCAGACTTGACACCAGAGAGGCTGAATACCGCCCTGAGTCAATGCGGTCTTAGCCTCTCTGGTGTCAACACTCTGTCTGATTTTGGATTTTTTTTTTTTTTTTCCAAAATCAGACTTGACACCAGAGAGGCTGAATACCGCACTGAGTCAATGCGGTCTTAGCCTCTCTGGTGTCAACACTCTGTCTGATTTTGGATTTTTTTTTTTTTTTTCCTAAATCAGACTTGACACCAGAGAGGCTGAATACCGCACTGAGTCAATGCGGTCTTAGCCTCTCTGGTGTCAACACTCTGTCTGATTTTGGATTTTTTTTTTTTTTTTTCCAAAATCAGACTTGACACCAGAGAGGCTGAATACCGCACTGAGTCAATGCGGTCTTAGCCTCTCTGGTGTCAACACTCTGTCTGATTTTGGATTTTTTTTTTTTTTTTCCAAAATCAGACTTGACACCAGAGAGGCTGAATACCGCACTGAGTCAATGCGGTCTTAGCCTCTCTGGTGTCAACACTCTGTCTGATTTTGGATTTTTTTTTTTTTTTTCCTAAATCAGACTTGACACCAGAGAGGCTGAATACCGCACTGAGTCAATGCGGTCTTAGCCTCTCTGGTGTCAACACTCTGTCTGATTTTGGATTTTTTTTTTTTTTTCCCAAAATCAGACTTGACACCAGAGAGGCTGAATACCGCACTGAGTCAATGCGGTCTTAGCCTCTCTGGTGTCAACACTCTGTCTGATTTTGGATTTTTTTTTCTCAAAATCAGACTTGACACCAGAGAGGCTGAATACCGCACTGAGTCAATGCGGTCTTAGCCTCTCTGGTGTCAACACTCTGTCTGATTTTGGATTTTTTTTTTTTTTTCCAAAATCAGACTTGACACCAGAGAGGCTGAATACCGCACTGAGTCAATGCGGTCTTAGCCTCTCTGGTGTCAACACTCTGTCTGATTTTGGATTTTTTTTTTTTTTTTTTCCAAAATCAGACTTGACACCAGAGAGGCTGAATACCGCACTGAGTCAATGCGGTCTTAGCCTCTCTGGTCTCAACACTCTGTCTGATTTTGGATTTTTTTTTTTTTTTTCCAAAATCAGACTTGACACCAGAGAGGCTGAATACCGCACTGAGTCAATGCGGTCTTAGCCTCTCTGGTGTCAACACTCTGTCTGATTTTGGATTTTTTTTTTTTTTTCCAAAATCAGACTTGACACCAGAGAGGCTGAATACCGCACTGAGTCAATGCGGTCTTAGCCTCTCTGGTCTCAACACTCTGTCTGATTTTGGATTTTTTTTTTTTTTTTCCAAAATCAGACTTGACACCAGAGAGGCTGAATACCGCACTGAGTCAATGCGGTCTTAGCCTCTCTGGTGTCAACACTCTGTCTGATTTTGGATTTTTTTTTTTTTTTTTCCTAAATCAGACTTGACACCAGAGAGGCTGAATACCGCACTGAGTCAATGCGGTCTTAGCCTCTCTGGTGTCAACACTCTGTCTGATTTTGGATTTTTTTTTTTTTTTTCCCAAAATCAGACTTGACACCAGAGAGGCTGAATACCGCACTGAGTCAATGCGGTCTTAGCCTCTCTGGTGTCAACACTCTGTCTGATTTGGATTTTTTTTTCAAAATCAGACTTGACACCAGAGAGGCTGAATACCGCACTGAGTCAATGCGGTCTTAGCCTCTCTGGTGTCAACACTCTGTCTGATTTTGGATTTTTTTTTTTTTTTTCCAAAATCAGACTTGACACCAGAGAGGCTGAATACCGCACTGAGTCAATGCGGTCTTAGCCTCTCTGGTGTCAACACTCTGTCTGATTTTGGATTTTTTTTTTTTTTTTTCCAAAATCAGACTTGACACCAGAGAGGCTGAATACCGCACTGAGTCAATGCGGTCTTAGCCTCTCTGGTCTCAACACTCTGTCTGATTCTGGATTTTTTTTTTTTTTCCAAAATCAGACTTGACACCAGAGAGGCTGAATACCGCACTGAGTCAATGCGGTCTTAGCCTCTCTGGTGTCAACACTCTGTCTGATTTTGGATTTTTTTTTTTTTTTTTTCCAAAATCAGACTTGACACCAGAGAGGCTGAATACCGCACTGAGTCAATGCGGTCTTAGCCTCTCTGGTCTCAACACTCTGTCTGATTTGGGATTTTTTTTTTTTTTTCCAAAATCAGACTTGACACCAGAGAGGCTGAATACCGCCCTGAGTCAATGCGGTCTTAGCCTCTCTGGTGTCAACACTCTGTCTGATTTTGGATGTTTTTTTTTTTTTTCCCAAAATCAGACTTGACACCAGAGAGGCTGAATACTGCACTGAGTCAATGCGGTCTTAGCCTCTCTGGTCTCAACACTCTGTCTGATTTTGGATTTTTTTTTTTTTTTCCAAAATCAGACTGACACCAGAGAGGCTGAATACCGCACTGAGTCAATGCGGTCTTAGCCTCTCTGGTGTCAACACTCTGTCTGATTTTGGATTATTTTATTTTTTTTCCAAAATCAGACTTGACACCAGAGAGGCTGAATACTGCACTGAGTCAATGCGGTCTTAGCCTCTCTGGTCTCAACACTCTGTCTGATTTTGGATTTTTTTTTTTTTTTTCCAAAATCAGACTTGACACCAGAGAGGCTGAATACCGCACTGAGTCAATGCGGTCTTAGCCTCTCTGGTCTCAACACTCTGTCTGATTTTGGATTTTTTTTTTTTTTTTCCAAAATCAGACTTGACACCAGAGAGGCTGAATACCGCCCTGAGTCAATGCGGTCTTAGCCTCTCTGGTGTCAACACTCTGTCTGATTTTGGATTTTTTATTTTTTTTCCAAAATCAGACTTGACACCAGAGAGGCTGAATACCGCACTGAGTCAATGCGGTCTTAGCCTCTCTGGTGTCAACACTCTGTCTGATTTTGGATTTTTTTTTTTTTTTTCCTAAATCAGACTTGACACCAGAGAGGCTGAATACCGCACTGAGTCAATGCGGTCTTAGCCTCTCTGGTGTCAACACTCTGTCTGATTTTGGATTTTTTTTTTTTTTTTTCCAAAATCAGACTTGACACCAGAGAGGCTGAATACCGCACTGAGTCAATGCGGTCTTAGCCTCTCTGGTGTCAACACTCTGTCTGATTTTGGATTTTTTTTTTTTTTTCCAAAATCAGACTTGACACCAGAGAGGCTGAATACCGCCCTGAGTCAATGCGGTCTTAGCCTCTCTGGTGTCAACACTCTGTCTGATTTTGGATTTTTTTTTTTTTTTTCCAAAATCAGACTTGACACCAGAGAGGCTGAATACCGCACTGAGTCAATGCGGTCTTAGCCTCTCTGGTGTCAACACTCTGTCTGATTTGGATTTTTTTTTTTTTTTTCCTAAATCAGACTTGACACCAGAGAGGCTGAATACCGCACTGAGTCAATGCGGTCTTAGCCTCTCTGGTGTCAACACTCTGTCTGATTTTGGATTTTTTTTTTTTTTTTTCCAAAATCAGACTTGACACCAGAGAGGCTGAATACCGCACTGAGTCAATGCGGTCTTAGCCTCTCTGGTGTCAACACTCTGTCTGATTTTGGATTTTTTTTTTTTTTTCCCAAAATCAGACTTGACACCAGAGAGGCTGAATACCGCACTGAGTCAATGCGGTCTTAGCCTCTCTGGTGTCAACACTCTGTCTGATTTTGGATTTTTTTTTTTTTTTTTCCTAAATCAGACTTGACACCAGAGAGGCTGAATACCGCACTGAGTCAATGCGGTCTTAGCCTCTCTGGTGTCAACACTCTGTCTGATTTTGGATTTTTTTTTTTTTTCCAAAATCAGACTTGACACCAGAGAGGCTGAATACCGCACTGAGTCAATGCGGTCTTAGCCTCTCTGGTGTCAACACTCTGTCTGATTTTGGATTTTTTTTTCAAAATCAGACTTGACACCAGAGAGGCTGAATACCGCACTGAGTCAATGCGGTCTTAGCCTCTCTGGTGTCAACACTCTGTCTGATTTTGGATTTTTTTTTTTTTTCCAAAATCAGACTTGACACCAGAGAGGCTGAATACCGCACTGAGTCAATGCGGTCTTAGCCTCTCTGGTGTCAACACTCTGTCTGATTTTGGATTTTTTTTTTTTTTTTCCAAAATCAGACTTGACACCAGAGAGGCTGAATACCGCACTGAGTCAATGCGGTCTTAGCCTCTCTGGTCTCAACACTCTGTCTGATTTTGGATTTTTTTTTTTTTTTCCAAAATCAGACTTGACACCAGAGAGGCTGAATACCGCACTGAGTCAATGCGGTCTTAGCCTCTCTGGTGTCAACACTCTGTCTGATTTTGGATTTTTTTTTTTTTTTTCCAAAATCAGACTTGACACCAGAGAGGCTGAATACTGCACTGAGTCAATGCGGTCTTAGCCTCTCTGGTCTCAACACTCTGTCTGATTTTGGATTTTTTTTTTTTTTTCCAAAATCAGACTTGACACCAGAGAGGCTGAATACCGCACTGAGTCAATGCGGTCTTAGCCTCTCTGGTCTCAACACTCTGTCTGATTTTGGATTTTTTTTTTTTTTTTCCAAAATCAGACTTGACACCAGAGAGGCTGAATACCGCCCTGAGTCAATGCGGTCTTAGCCTCTCTGGTGTCAACACTCTGTCTGATTTTGGATTTTTTTTTTTTTTTCCAAAATCAGACTTGACACCAGAGAGGCTGAATACCGCACTGAGTCAATGCGGTCTTAGCCTCTCTGGTGTCAACACTCTGTCTGATTTTGGATTTTTTTTTTTTTTCTTCCAAAATCAGACTTGACACCAGAGAGGCTGAATACCGCACTGAGTCAATGCGGTCTTAGCCTCTCTGGTCTCAACACTCTGTCTGATTTTGGATTTTTTTTTTTTTTTTCCAAAATCAGACTTGACACCAGAGAGGCTGAATACCGCACTGAGTCAATGCGGTCTTAGCCTCTCTGGTCTCAACACTCTGTCTGATTTTGGATTTTTTTTTTTTTTTTTCCAAAATCAGACTTGACACCAGAGAGGCTGAATACCGCACTGAGTCAATGCGGTCTTAGCCTCTCTGGTGTCAACACTCTGTCTGATTTTGGATTTTTTTTTTTTTTTCCTAAATCAGACTTGACACCAGAGAGGCTGAATACCGCACTGAGTCAATGCGGTCTTAGCCTCTCTGGTGTCAACACTCTGTCTGATTTTGGATTTTTTTTTTTTTTTTCCAAAATCAGACTTGACACCAGAGAGGCTGAATACCGCACTGAGTCAATGCGGTCTTAGCCTCTCTGGTGTCAACACTCTGTCTGATTTTGGATTTTTTTTTTTTTTTCCAAAATCAGACTTGACACCAGAGAGGCTGAATACCGCACTGAGTCAATGCGGTCTTAGCCTCTCTGGTCTCAACACTCTGTCTGATTTTGGATTTTTTTTTTTTTTCCAAAATCAGACTTGACACCAGAGAGGCTGAATACCGCACTGAGTCAATGCGGTCTTAGCCTCTCTGGTCTCAACACTCTGTCTGATTTTGGATTTTTTTTTTTTTTCCCAAAATCAGACTTGACACCAGAGAGGCTGAATACCGCACTGAGTCAATGCGGTCTTAGCCTCTCTGGTCTCAACACTCTGTCTGATTTTGGATTTTTTTTTTTTTTTTTCCAAAATCAGACTTGACACCAGAGAGGCTGAATACCGCACTGAGTCAATGCGGTCTTAGCCTCTCTGGTGTCAACACTCTGTCTGATTTTGGATTTTTTTTTTTTTTTCCAAAATCAGACTTGACACCAGAGAGGCTGAATACCGCACTGAGTCAATGCGGTCTTAGCCTCTCTGGTCTCAACACTCTGTCTGATTTTGGATTTTTTTTTTTTTTCCCAAAATCAGACTTGACACCAGAGAGGCTGAATACCGCACTGAGTCAATGCGGTCTTAGCCTCTCTGGTCTCAACACTCTGTCTGATTTTGGATTTTTTTTTTTTTTTTCCAAAATCAGACTTGACACCAGAGAGGCTGAATACCGCACTGAGTCAATGCGGTCTTAGCCTCTCTGGTCTCAACACTCTGTCTGATTTTGGATTTTTTTTTTTTTTTTTCCAAAATCAGACTTGACACCAGAGAGGCTGAATACCGCACTGAGTCAATGCGGTCTTAGCCTCTCTGGTGTCAACACTCTGTCTGATTTTGGATTTTTTTTTTTTTTTTCCAAAATCAGACTTGACACCAGAGAGGCTGAATACCGCACTGAGTCAATGCGGTCTTAGCCTCTCTGGTCTCAACACTCTGTCTGATTTTGGATTTTTTTTTTTTTTTCCCAAAATCAGACTTGACACCAGAGAGGCTGAATACCGCACTGAGTCAATGCGGTCTTAGCCTCTCTGGTCTCAACACTCTGTCTGATTTTGGATTTTTTTTTTTTTTTTCCAAAATCAGACTTGACACCAGAGAGGCTGAATACCGCACTGAGTCAATGCGGTCTTAGCCTCTCTGGTCTCAACACTCTGTCTGATTTTGGATTTTTTTTTTTTTTTTCCAAAATCAGACTTGACACCAGAGAGGCTGAATACCGCACTGAGTCAATGCGGTCTTAGCCTCTCTGGTCTCAACACTCTGTCTGATTTTGGATTTTTTTTTTTTTTTTTCCAAAATCAGACTTGACACCAGAGAGGCTGAATACCGCACTGAGTCAATGCGGTCTTAGCCTCTCTGGTGTCAACACTCTGTCTGATTTTGGATTTTTTTTTTTTTTTTCCAAAATCAGACTTGACACCAGAGAGGCTGAATACCGCAGTGAGTCAATGCGGTCTTAGCCTCTCTGGTCTCAACACTCTGTCTGATTTTGGATTTTTTTTTTTTTTTTCCAAAATCAGACTTGACACCAGAGAGGCTGAATACCGCACTGAGTCAATGCGGTCTTAGCCTCTCTGGTCTCAACACTCTGTCTGATTTTGGATTTTTTTTTTTTTTTCCAAAATCAGACTTGACACCAGAGAGGCTGAATACCGCACTGAGTCAATGCGGTCTTAGCCTCTCTGTCTCAACACTCTGTCTGATTTTGGATTTTTTTTTTTTTTTTCCAAAATCAGACTTGACACCAGAGAGGCTGAATACCGCACTGAGTCAATGCGGTCTTAGCCTCTCTGGTCTCAACACTCTGTCTGATTTTGGATTTTTTTTTTTTTTTTCCAAAATCAGACTTGACACCAGAGAGGCTGAATACCGCACTGAGTCAATGCGGTCTTAGCCTCTCTGGTGTCAACACTCTGTCTGATTTTGGATTTTTTTTTTTTTTTTCCAAAATCAGACTTGACACCAGAGAGGCTGAATACCGCACTGAGTCAATGCGGTCTTAGCCTCTCTGGTGTCAACACTCTGTCTGATTTTGGATTTTTTTTTTTTTTTTTCCAAAATCAGACTTGACACCAGAGAGGCTGAATACCGCCCTGAGTCAATGCGGTCTTAGCCTCTCTGGTGTCAACACTCTGTCTGATTTTGGATTTTTTTTTTTTTTTTTCCAAAATCAGACTTGACACCAGAGAGGCTGAATACCGCACTGAGTCAATGCGGTCTTAGCCTCTCTGGTCTCAACACTCTGTCTGATTTTGGATTTTTTTTTTTTTTTTCCAAAATCAGACTTGACACCAGAGAGGCTGAATACCGCACTGAGTCAATGCGGTCTTAGCCTCTCTGGTCTCAACACTCTGTCTGATTTTGGATTTTTTTTTTTTTTTTCCCAAAATCAGACTTGACACCAGAGAGGCTGAATACCGCACTGAGTCAATGCGGTCTTAGCCTCTCTGGTCTCAACACTCTGTCTGATTTTGGATTTTTTTTTTTTTTTTTCCAAAATCAGACTTGACACCAGAGAGGCTGAATACCGCACTGAGTCAATGCGGTCTTAGCCTCTCTGGTCTCAACACTCTGTCTGATTTTGGATTTTTTTTTTTTTTTTTCCAAATCAGACTTGACACCAGA
>NW_028151015.1:0-32530 GCF_964638095.1 Poromitra crassiceps | reverse complement strand
TGACTCAGTGCGGTATTCAGCCTCTCTGGTGTCAAGTCTGATTTTGGAAAAAAAAAAAAAAAATCCAAAATCAGACAGAGTGTTGAGACCAGAGAGGCTAAGACCGCATTGACTCAGTGCGGTATTCAGCCTCTCTGGTGTCAAGTCTGATTTTGGAAAAAAAAAAAAAAATCCAAAATCAGACAGAGTGTTGACACCAGAGAGGCTCAGACCGCATTGACTCAGTGCGGTATTCAGCCTCTCTGGTGTCAAGTCTGATTTTGGAAAAAAAAAAAAAAATCCAAAATCAGACAGAGTGTTGACACCAGAGAGGCTAAGACCGCATTGACTCAGTGCGGTATTCAGCCTCTCTGGTGTCAAGTCTGATTTTGGAAAAAAAAAAAAAAATCCAAAATCAGACAGAGTGTTGAGACCAGAGAGGCTAAGACCGCATTGACTCAGTGCGGTATTCAGCCTCTCTGGTGTCAAGTCTGATTTTGGAAAAAAAAAAAAAAATCCAAAATCAGACAGAGTGTTGAGACCAGAGAGGCTAAGACCGCATTGACTCAGTGCGGTATTCAGCCTCTCTGGTGTCAAGTCTGATTTTGGAAAAAAAAAAAAAAAATCCAAAATCAGACAGAGTGTTGACACCAGAGAGGCTAAGACCGCATTGACTCAGTGCGGTATTCAGCCTCTCTGGTGTCAAGTCTGATTTTGGAAAAAAAAAAAAAATCCAAAATCAGACAGAGTGTTGACACCAGAGAGGCTAAGACCGCATTGACTCAGTGCGGTATTCAGCCTCTCTGGTGTCAAGTCTGATTTTGGAAAAAAAAAAAAAAATCCAAAATCAGACAGAGTGTTGACACCAGAGAGGCTAAGACCGCATTGACTCAGTGCGGTATTCAGCCTCTCTGGTGTCAAGTCTGATTTTGGAAAAAAAAAAAAAAAAATCCAAAATCAGACAGAGTGTTGAGACCAGAGAGGCTAAGACCGCATTGACTCAGTGCGGTATTCAGCCTCTCTGGTGTCAAGTCTGATTTTGAAAAAAAAAAAAAAAAATCCAAAATCAGACAGAGTGTTGAGACCAGAGAGGCTAAGACCGCATTGACTCAGTGCGGTATTCAGCCTCTCTGGTGTCAAGTCTGATTTTGGAAAAAAAAAAAAAAATCCAAAATCAGACAGAGTGTTGACACCAGAGAGGCTAAGACCGCATTGACTCAGTGCGGTATTCAGCCTCTCTGGTGTCAAGTCTGATTTTGGAAAAAAAAAAAAAAATCCAAAATCAGACAGTGTTGAGACCAGAGAGGCTAAGACCGCATTGACTCAGTGCGGTATTCAGCCTCTCTGGTGTCAAGTCTGATTTTGGAAAAAAAAAAAAAAAATCCAAAATCAGACAGTGTTGAGACCAGAGAGGCTAAGACCGCATTGACTCAGTGCGGTATTCAGCCTCTCTGGTGTCAAGTCTGATTTTGGGAAAAAAAAAAAAAAATCCAAAATCAGACAGAGTGTTGAGACCAGAGAGGCTAAGACCGCATTGACTCAGTGCGGTATTCAGCCTCTCTGGTGTCAAGTCTGATTTTGGAAAAAAAAAAAAAAAATCCAAAATCAGACAGAGTGTTGACACCAGAGAGGCTAAGACCGCATTGACTCAGTGCGGTATTCAGCCTCTCTGGTGTCAAGTCTGATTTTGGAAAAAAAAAAAAAAAATCCAAAATCAGACAGAGTGTTGAGACCAGAGAGGCTAAGACCGCATTGACTCAGTGCGGTATTCAGCCTCTCTGGTGTCAAGTCTGATTTTGGAAAAAAAAAAAAAAATCCAAAATCAGACAGAGTGTTGACACCAGAGAGGCTCAGACCGCATTGACTCAGTGCGGTATTCAGCCTCTCTGGTGTCAAGTCTGATTTTGGAAAAAAAAAAAAAAATCCAAAATCAGACAGAGTGTTGACACCAGAGAGGCTAAGACCGCATTGACTCAGTGCGGTATTCAGCCTCTCTGGTGTCAAGTCTGATTTTGGAAAAAAAAAAAAAAAATCCAAAATCAGACAGAGTGTTGAGACCAGAGAGGCTAAGACCGCATTGACTCAGTGCGGTATTCAGCCTCTCTGGTGTCAAGTCTGATTTTGGAAAAAAAAAAAAAAATCCAAAATCAGACAGAGTGTTGAGACCAGAGAGGCTAAGACTGCATTGACTCAGTGCGGTATTCAGCCTCTCTGGTGTCAAGTCTGATTTTGGAAAAAAAAAAAAAAAATCCAAAATCAGACAGAGTGTTGAGACCAGAGAGGCTAAGACCGCATTGACTCAGTGCGGTATTCAGCCTCTCTGGTGTCAAGTCTGATTTTGGAAAAAAAAAAAAAAAATCCAAAATCAGACAGAGTGTTGAGACCAGAGAGGCTAAGACCGCATTGACTCAGTGCGGTATTCAGCCTCTCTGGTGTCAAGTCTGATTTTGGAAAAAAAAAAAAAAATCCAAAATCAGACAGAGTGTTGACACCAGAGAGGCTCAGACCGCATTGACTCAGTGCGGTATTCAGCCTCTCTGGTGTCAAGTCTGATTTTGGAAAAAAAAAAAAAAATCCAAAATCAGACAGAGTGTTGACACCAGAGAGGCTAAGACCGCATTGACTCAGTGCGGTATTCAGCCTCTCTGGTGTCAAGTCTGATTTTGGAAAAAAAAAAAAAATCCAAAATCAGACAGAGTGTTGAGACCAGAGAGGCTAAGACCGCATTGACTCAGTGCGGTATTCAGCCTCTCTGGTGTCAAGTCTGATTTTGGAAAAAAAAAAAAAAAATCCAAAATCAGACAGAGTGTTGACACCAGAGAGGCTAAGACCGCATTGACTCAGTGCGGTATTCAGCCTCTCTGGTGTCAAGTCTGATTTTGGAAAAAAAAAAAAAAATCCAAAATCAGACAGAGTGTTGACACCAGAGAGGCTCAGACCGCATTGACTCAGTGCGGTATTCAGCCTCTCTGGTGTCAAGTCTGATTTTGGAAAAAAAAAAAAAAAATCCAAAATCAGACAGAGTGTTGACACCAGAGAGGCTAAGACCGCATTGACTCAGTGCGGTATTCAGCCTCTCTGGTGTCAAGTCTGATTTTGGAAAAAAAAAAAAAAAATCCAAAATCAGACAGAGTGTTGAGACCAGAGAGGCTAAGACCGCATTGACTCAGTGCGGTATTCAGCCTCTCTGGTGTCAAGTCTGATTTTGGAAAAAAAAAAAAAAAATCCAAAATCAGACAGAGTGTTGAGACCAGAGAGGCTAAGACCGCATTGACTCAGTGCGGTATTCAGCCTCTCTGGTGTCAAGTCTGATTTTGGAAAAAAAAAAAAAAATCCAAAATCAGACAGAGTGTTGACACCAGAGAGGCTAAGACCGCATTGACTCAGTGCGGTATTCAGCCTCTCTGGTGTCAAGTCTGATTTTGGAAAAAAAAAAAAAAAATCCAAAATCAGACAGAGTGTTGAGACCAGAGAGGCTAAGACCGCATTGACTCAGTGCGGTATTCAGCCTCTCTGGTGTCAAGTCTGATTTTGGAAAAAAAAAAAAAAATCCAAAATCAGACAGAGTGTTGACACCAGAGAGGCTAAGACCGCATTGACTCAGTGCGGTATTCAGCCTCTCTGGTGTCAAGTCTGATTTTGGAAAAAAAAAAAAAAAATCCAAAATCAGACAGAGTGTTGAGACCAGAGAGGCTAAGACCGCATTGACTCAGTGCGGTATTCAGCCTCTCTGGTGTCAAGTCTGATTTTGAAAAAAAAAAAAAAAATCCAAAATCAGACAGAGTGTTGAGACCAGAGAGGCTAAGACCGCATTGACTCAGTGCGGTATTCAGCCTCTCTGGTGTCAAGTCTGATTTTGGAAAAAAAAAAAAAAAATCCAAAATCAGACAGAGTGTTGAGACCAGAGAGGCTAAGACCGCATTGACTCAGTGCGGTATTCAGCCTCTCTGGTGTCAAGTCTGATTTTGGAAAAAAAAAAAAAAAAATCCAAAATCAGACAGAGTGTTGACACCAGAGAGGCTAAGACCGCATTGACTCAGTGCGGTATTCAGCCTCTCTGGTGTCAAGTCTGATTTTGGAAAAAAAAAAAAAAATCCAAAATCAGACAGAGTGTTGACACCAGAGAGGCTAAGACCGCATTGACTCAGTGCGGTATTCAGCCTCTCTGGTGTCAAGTCTGATTTTGGAAAAAAAAAAAAAAATCCAAAATCAGACAGAGTGTTGACACCAGAGAGGCTAAGACCGCATTGACTCAGTGCGGTATTCAGCCTCTCTGGTGTCAAGTCTGATTTTGGAAAAAAAAAAAAAATCCAAAATCAGACAGAGTGTTGACACCAGAGAGGCTAAGACCGCATTGACTCAGTGCGGTATTCAGACTCTCTGGTGTCAAGTCTGATTTTGGAAAAAAAAAAAAAAATCCAAAATCAGACAGAGTGTTGAGACCAGAGAGGCTAAGACCGCATTGACTCAGTGCGGTATTCAGCCTCTCTGGTGTCAAGTCTGATTTTGGGAAAAAAAATAAAATAAATCCAAAATCAGACAGAGTGTTGAGACCAGAGAGGCTAAGACCGCATTGACTCAGTGCGGTATTCAGCCTCTCTGGTGTCAAGTCTGATTTTGGAAAAAAAAAAAAAAAAATCCAAAATCAGACAGAGTGTTGACACCAGAGAGGCTAAGACCGCATTGACTCAGTGCGGTATTCAGCCTCTCTGGTGTCAAGTCTGATTTTGGAAAAAAAAAAAAAAATCCAAAATCAGACAGAGTGTTGACACCAGAGAGGCTAAGACCGCATTGACTCAGTGCGGTATTCAGCCTCTCTGGTGTCAAGTCTGATTTTGGAAAAAAAAAAAAAAAATCCAAAATCAGACAGAGTATTGAGACCAGAGAGGCTAAGACCGCATTGACTCAGTGCGGTATTCAGACTCTCTGGTGTCAAGTCTGATTTTGGAAAAAAAAAAAAAAAATCCAAAATCAGACAGAGTGTTGACACCAGAGAGGCTAAGACCGCATTGACTCAGTGCGGTATTCAGCCTCTCTGGTGTCAAGTCTGATTTTGGAAAAAAAAAAAAAAAAATCCAAAATCAGACAGAGTGTTGAGACCAGAGAGGCTAAGACCGCATTGACTCAGTGCGGTATTCAGCCTCTCTGGTGTCAAGTCTGATTTTGGAAAAAAAAAAAAAAAAAATCCAAAATCAGACAGAGTGTTGAGACCAGAGAGGCTAAGACCGCATTGACTCAGTGCGGTATTCAGCCTCTCTGGTGTCAAGTCTGATTTTGAAAAAAAAAAAAAAAAATCCAAAATCAGACAGAGTGTTGAGACCAGAGAGGCTAAGACCGCATTGACTCAGTGCGGTATTCAGCCTCTCTGGTGTCAAGTCTGATTTTGAAAAAAAAAAAAAAAAAATCCAAAATCAGACAGAGTGTTGAGACCAGAGAGGCTAAGACCGCATTGACTCAGTGCGGTATTCAGCCTCTCTGGTGTCAAGTCTGATTTTGGAAAAAAAAAAAAAAATCCAAAATCAGACAGAGTGTTGACACCAGAGAGGCTAAGACCGCATTGACTCAGTGCGGTATTCAGCCTCTCTGGTGTCAAGTCTGATTTTGGAAAAAAAAAAAAAAATCCAAAATCAGACGGAGTGTTGAGACCAGAGAGGCTAAGACCGCATTGACTCAGTGCGGTATTCAGACTCTCTGGTGTCAAGTCTGATTTTGGAAAAAAAAAAAAAATCCAAAATCAGACAGAGTGTTGAGACCAGAGAGGCTAAGACCGCATTGACTCAGTGCGGTATTCAGCCTCTCTGGTGTCAAGTCTGATTTTGAAAAAAAAAAAAAAAAAATCCAAAATCAGACAGAGTGTTGAGACCAGAGAGGCTAAGACCGCATTGACTCAGTGCGGTATTCAGCCTCTCTGGTGTCAAGTCTGATTTTGAAAAAAAAAAAAAAAAAATCCAAAATCAGACAGAGTGTTGAGACCAGAGAGGCTAAGACCGCATTGACTCAGTGCGGTATTCAGCCGCTCTGGTGTCAAGTCTGATTTTGGGAAAAAAAAAAAAAAAATCCAAAATCAGACAGAGTGTTGACACCAGAGAGGCTAAGACCGCATTGACTCAGTGCGGTATTCAGCCTCTCTGGTGTCAAGTCTGATTTTGGAAAAAAAAAAAAAAAATCCAAAATCAGACAGAGTGTTGACACCAGAGAGGCTAAGACCGCATTGACTCAGTGCGGTATTCAGCCTCTCTGGTGTCAAGTCTGATTTTGGAAAAAAAAAAAAAAAATCCAAAATCAGACAGAGTGTTGAGACCAGAGAGGCTAAGACCGCATTGACTCAGTGCGGTATTCAGACTATCTGGTGTCAAGTCTGATTTTGGAAAAAAAAAAAAAAAATCCAAAATCAGACAGAGTGTTGACACCAGAGAGGCTAAGACCGCATTGACTCAGTGCGGTATTCAGCCTCTCTGGTGTCAAGTCTGATTTTGGAAAAAAAAAAAAAATCCAAAATCAGACAGAGTGTTGACACCAGAGAGGCTAAGACCGCATTGACTCAGTGCGGTATTCAGCCTCTCTGGTGTCAAGTCTGATTTTGGAAAAAAAAAAAAAAAAATCCAAAATCAGACAGAGTGTTGAGACCAGAGAGGCTAAGACCGCATTGACTGAGTGCGGTATTCAGCCTCTCTGGTGTCAAGTCTGATTTTGGAAAAAAAAAAAAAAAATCCAAAATCAGACAGAGTGTTGAGACCAGAGAGGCTAAGACCGCATTGACTCAGTGCGGTATTCAGCCTCTCTGGTGTCAAGTCTGATTTTGGAAAAAAAAAAAAAAAAAATCAAAATCAGACAGAGTGTTGACACCAGAGAGGCTAAGACCGCATTGACTCAGTGCGGTATTCAGCCTCTCTGGTGTCAAGTCTGATTTTGGAAAAAAAAAAATAATAATCCAAAATCAGACAGAGTGTTGAGACCAGATAGGCTAAGACCGCATTGACTCAGTGCGGTATTCAGCCTCTCTGGTGTCAAGTCTGATTTTGAAAAAAAAAAAAAAAAAATCCAAAATCAGACAGAGTGTTGAGACCAGAGAGGCTAAGACCGCATTGACTCAGTGCGATATTCAGCCTCTCTGGTGTCAAGTCTGATTTTGGAAAAAAAAAAAAAAAATCCAAAATCAGACAGAGTGTTGACACCAGAGAGGCTAAGACCGCATTGACTCAGTGCGGTATTCAGCCTCTCTGGTGTCAAGTCTGATTTTGGAAAAAAAAAAAAAAAATCCAAAATCAGACAGAGTGTTGACACCAGAGAGGCTAAGACCGCATTGACTCAGTGCGGTATTCAGCCTCTCTGGTGTCAAGTCTGATTTTGGAAAAAAAAAAAAAAAATCCAAAATCAGACAGAGTGTTGAGACCAGAGAGGCTAAGACCGCATTGACTCAGTGCGGTATTCAGCCTCTCTGGTGTCAAGTCTGATTTTGGAAAAAAAAAAAAAAATCCAAAATCAGACAGAGTGTTGACACCAGAGAGACTAAGACCGCATTGACTCAGTGCGGTATTCAGCCTCTCTGGTGTCAAGTCTGATTTTAGAAAAAAAAAAAAAAATCCAAAATCAGACAGAGTGTTGAGACCAGAGAGGCTAAGACCGCATTGACTCAGTGCGGTATTCAGCCTCTCTGGTGTCAAGTCTGATTTTGGAAAAAAAAAAAAAAAATCCAAAATCAGACAGAGTGTTGACACCAGAGAGGCTAAGACCGCATTGACTCAGTGCGGTATTCAGCCTCTCTGGTGTCAAGTCTGATTTTGGAAAAAAAAAAAAAAAATCCAAAATTAGACAGAGTGTTGAGACCAGAGAGGCTAAGACCGCATTGACTCAGTGCGGTATTCAGCCTCTCTGGTGTCAAGTCTGATTTTGGAAAAAAAAAAAAAAAATCCAAAATCAGACAGAGTGTTGACACCAGAGAGGCTAAGACCGCATTGACTCAGTGCGGTATTCAGCCTCTCTGGTGTCAAGTCTGATTTTGGAAAAAAAAAAAAAAATCCAAAATCAGACAGAGTGTTGAGACCAGAGAGGCTAAGACCGCATTGACTCAGTGCGGTATTCAGCCTCTCTGGTGTCAAGTCTGATTTTGGAAAAAAAAAAAAAAAATCCAAAATCAGACAGAGTGTTGACACCAGAGAGGCTCAGACCGCATTGACTCAGTGCGGTATTCAGCCTCTCTGGTGTCAAGTCTGATTTTGGAAAAAAAAAAAAAAATCCAAAATCAGACAGAGTGTTGACACCAGAGAGGCTAAGACCGCATTGACTCAGTGCGGTATTCAGCCTCTCTGGTGTCAAGTCTGATTTTGGAAAAAAAAAAAAAAAAATCCAAAATCAGACAGAGTGTTGAGACCAGAGAGGCTAAGACCGCATTGACTCAGTGCGGTATTCAGCCTCTCTGGTGTCAAGTCTGATTTTGGAAAAAAAAAAAAAAAATCCAAAATCAGACAGAGTGTTGACACCAGAGAGGCTAAGACCGCATTGACTCAGTGCGGTATTCAGCCTCTCTGGTGTCAAGTCTGATTTTGGAAAAAAAAAAAAAAAATCCAAAATCAGACAGAGTGTTGAGACCAGAGAGGCTAAGACCGCATTGACTCAGTGCGGTATTCAGCCTCTCTGGTGTCAAGTCTGATTTTGGAAAAAAAAAAAAAAAATCCAAAATCAGACAGAGTGTTGACACCAGAGAGGCTAAGACCGCATTGACTCAGTGCGGTATTCAGCCTCTCTGGTGTCAAGTCTGATTTTGGAAAAAAAAAAAAAAAAATCCAAAATCAGACAGTGTTGAGACCAGAGAGGCTAAGACCGCATTGACTCAGTGCGGTATTCAGCCTCTCTGGTGTCAAGTCTGATTTTGGAAAAAAAAAAAAAAAATCCAAAATCAGACAGTGTTGAGACCAGAGAGGCTAAGACCGCATTGACTCAGTGCGGTATTCAGCCTCTCTGGTGTCAAGTCTGATTTTGGAAAAAAAAAAAAAAAATCCAAAATCAGACAGAGTGTTGAGACCAGAGAGGCTAAGACCGCATTGACTCAGTGCGGTATTCAGCCTCTCTGGTGTCAAGTCTGATTTTGAAAAAAAAAAAAAAAAAATCCAAAATCAGACAGAGTGTTGACACCAGAGAGGCTAAGACCGCATTGACTCAGTGCGGTATTCAGCCTCTCTGGTGTCAAGTCTGATTTTGGAAAAAAAAAAAAAAAAAATCCAAAATCAGACAGAGTGTTGAGACCAGAGAGGCTAAGACCGCATTGACTCAGTGCGGTATTCAGCCTCTCTGGTGTCAAGTCTGATTTTGGAAAAAAAAATCAAAAAATCAAAAATCAGACAGAGTGTTGAGACCAGAGAGGCTAAGACAGCATTGACTCAGTGCGGTATTCAGCCTCTCTGGTGTCAAGTCTGATTTTGGAAAAAAAAAAAAAAAATCCAAAATCAGACAGAGTGTTGACACCAGAGAGGCTAAGACCGCATTGACTCAGTGCGGTATTCAGCCTCTCTGGTGTCAAGTCTGATTTTGAAAAAGAAAAAAAAAAAAATCCAAAATCAGACAGAGTGTTGACACCAGAGAGGCTAAGACCGCATTGACTCAGTGCCGGTATTCAGCCTCTCTGGTGTCAAGTCTGATTTTGGAAAAAAAAAAAAAAAAATCCAAAATCAGACAGAGTGTTGAGACCAGAGAGGCTAAGACCGCATTGACTCAGTGCGGTATTCAGCCTCTCTGGTGTCAAGTCTGATTTTTGAAAAAAAAAAAAAAAATCCAAAATCAGACAGAGTGTTGAGACCAGAGAGGCTAAGGCCGCATTGACTCAGTGCGGTATTCAGCCTCTCTGGTGTCAAGTCTGATTTTGGAAAAAAAAAAAAAAATCCAAAATCAGACAGAGTGTTGAGACCAGAGAGGCTAAGACAGCATTGACTCAGTGCGGTATTCAGCCTCTCTGGTGTCAAGTCTGATTTTGGAAAAAAAAAAAAAAAAATCCAAAATCAGACAGAGTGTTGACACCAGAGAGGCTAAGACCGCATTGACTCAGTGCGGTATTCAGCCTCTCTGGTGTCAAGTCTGATTTTGAAAAAGAAAAAAAAAAAAATCCAAAATCAGACAGAGTGTTGACACCAGAGAGGCTAAGACCGCATTGACTCAGTGCGGTATTCAGCCTCTCTGGTGTCAAGTCTGATTTTGGAAAAAAAAAAAAAAAAATCCAAAATCAGACAGAGTGTTGAGACCAGAGAGGCTAAGACCGCATTGACTCAGTGCGGTATTCAGCCTCTCTGGTGTCAAGTCTGATTTTTGAAAAAAAAAAAAAAAATCCAAAATCAGACAGAGTGTTGAGACCAGAGAGGCTAAGGCCGCATTGACTCAGTGCGGTATTCAGCCTCTCTGGTGTCAAGTCTGATTTTGGAAAAAAAAAAAAAATCCAAAATCAGACAGAGTGTTGAGACCAGAGAGGCTAAGACCGCATTGACTCAGTGCGGTATTCAGCCTCTCTGGTGTCAAGTCTGATTTTGGAAAAAAAAAAAAAAAATCCAAAATCAGACAGAGTGTTGACACCAGAGAGGCTAAGACCGCATTGACTCAGTGCGGTATTCAGCCTCTCTGGTGTCAAGTCTGATTTTGGAAAAAAAAAAAAAAATCCAAAATCAGACAGAGTGTTGACACCAGAGAGGCTAAGACCACATTGACTCAGTGCGGTATTCAGCCTCTCTGGTGTCAAGTCTGATTTTGGAAAAAAAAAAAAAAAATCCAAAATCAGACAGAGTGTTGAGACCAGAGAGGCTAAGACCACATTGACTCAGTGCGGTATTCAGCCTCTCTGGTGTCAAGTCTGATTTTTGAAAAAAAAAAAAAAAAATCCAAAATCAGACAGAGTGTTGAGACCAGAGAGGCTAAGACCGCATTGACTCAGTGCGGTATTCAGCCTCTCTGGTGTCAAGTCTGATTTTGGAAAAAAAAAAAAAAAAATCCAAAATCAGACAGAGTGTTGACACCAGAGAGGCTAAGACCGCATTGACTCAGTGCGGTATTCAGCCTCTCTGGTGTCAAGTCTGATTTTTGAAAAAAAAAAAAAAAATCCAAAATCAGACAGAGTGTTGAGACCAGAGAGGCTAAGACCGCATTGACTCAGTGCGGTATTCAGCCTCTCTGGTGTCAAGTCTGATTTTGGAAAAAAAAAAAAAAAAATCCAAAATCAGACAGAGTGTTGACACCAGAGAGGCTAAGACCGCATTGACTCAGTGCGGTATTCAGCCTCTCTGGTGTCAAGTCTGATTTTGAAAAAGAAAAAAAAAAAATCCAAAATCAGACAGAGTGTTGACACCAGAGAGGCTAAGACCGCATTGACTCAGTGCGGTATTCAGCCTCTCTGGTGTCAAGTCTGATTTTGGAAAAAAAAAAAAAAAAAATCCAAAATCAGACAGAGTGTTGAGACCAGAGAGGCTAAGACCGCATTGACTCAGTGCGGTATTCAGCCTCTCTGGTGTCAAGTCTGATTTTGGAAAAAAAAAAAAAAAATCCAAAATCAGACAGAGTGTTGACACCAGAGAGGCTAAGACCGCATTGACTCAGTGCGGTATTCAGCCTCTCTGGTGTCAAGTCTGATTTTGGAAAAAAAAAAAAAAAAAATCCAAAATCAGACAGAGTGTTGACACCAGAGAGGCTAAGACCGCATTGACTCAGTGCGGTATTCAGCCTCTCTGGTGTCAAGTCTGATTTTGGAAAAAAAAAAAAAAAATCCAAAATCAGACAGAGTGTTGAGACCAGAGAGGCTAAGACCGCATTGACTCAGTGCGGTATTCAGCCTCTCTGGTGTCAAGTCTGATTTTGGAAAAAAAAAAAAAAAAATCAAAAATCAGACAGAGTGTTGAGACCAGAGAGGCTAAGACCGCATTGACTCAGTGCGGTACTCAGCCTCTCTGGTGTCAAGTCTGATTTTGGAAAAAAAAAAAAAAAAATCCAAAATCAGACAGAGTGTTGAGACCAGAGAGGCTAAGACCGCATTGACTCAGTGTGGTATTCAGCCTCTCTGGTGTCAAGTCTGATTTTGGAGAAAAAAAATCAAAAAATCAAAAATCAGACAGAGTGTTGAGACCAGAGAGGCTAAGACCGCATTGACTCAGTGCGGTATTCAGCCTCTCTGGTGTCAAGTCTGATTTTGGAAAAAAAAAAAAAAAAATCCAAAATCAGACAGAGTGTTGACACCAGAGAGGCTAAGACCGCATTGACTCAGTGCGGTATTCAGCCTCTCTGGTGTCAAGTCTGATTTTTGAAAAAAAAAAAAAAAAATCCAAATCAGACAGAGTGTTGAGACCAGAGAGGCTAAGACCGCATTGACTCAGTGCGGTATTCAGCCTCTCTGGTGTCAAGTCTGATTTTGAAAAAGAAAAAAAAAAAAATCCAAAATCAGACAGAGTGTTGACACCAGAGAGGCTAAGACCGCATTGACTCAGTGCGGTATTCAGCCTCTCTGGTGTCAAGTCTGATTTTGGAAAAAAAAAAAAAAATCCAAAATCAGACAGAGTGTTGACACCAGAGAGGCTAAGACCGCATTGACTCAGTGCGGTATTCAGCCTCTCTGGTATCAAGTCTGATTTTGGAAAAAAAAAAAAAAAATCCAAAATCAGACAGAGTGTTGAGACCAGAGAGGCTAAGACCGCATTGACTCAGTGCGGTATTCAGCCTCTCTGGTGTCAAGTCTGATTTTGGAAAAAAAAAAAAAAATCCAAAATCAGACAGAGTGTTGACACCAGAGAGGCTAAGACCGCATTGACTCAGTGCGGTATTCAGCCTCTCTGGTGTCAAGTCTGATTTTGGAAAAAAAAAAAAAAAATCCAAAATCAGACAGAGTGTTGAGACCAGAGAGGCTAAGACCGCATTGACTCAGTGCGGTATTCAGCCTCTCTGGTGTCAAGTCTGATTTTGGAAAAAAAAAAAAAAAATCCAAAATCAGACAGAGTGTTGACACCAGAGAGGCTAAGACCGCATTGACTCAGTGCGGTATTCAGCCTCTCTGGTGTCAAGTCTGATTTTGGAAAAAAAAAAAAAAAATCCAAAATCAGACAGAGTGTTGAGACCAGAGAGGCTAAGACCGCATTGACTCAGTGCGGTATTCAGCCTCTTTGGTGTCAAGCCTGATTTTGGAAAAAAAAAAAAAAATCCAAAATCAGACAGAGTGTTGACACCAGAGAGGCTAAGACCGCATTGACTCAGTGCGGTATTCAGCCTCTCTGGTGTCAAGTCTGATTTTGGAAAAAAAAATCAAAAAATCAAAAATCAGACAGAGTGTTGAGACCAGAGAGGCTAAGACCGCATTGACTCAGTGCGGTATTCAGCCTCTCTGGTGTCAAGTCTGATTTTGGAAAAAAAAAAAAAAAAAATCCAAAATCAGACAGAGTGTTGACACCAGAGAGGCTAAGACCGCATTGACTCAGTGCGGTATTCAGCCTCTCTGGTGTCAAGTCTGATTTTGGAAAAAAAAAAAAAATCCAAAATCAGACAGAGTGTTGACACCAGAGAGGCTAAGACCGCATTGACTCAGTGCGGTATTCAGCCTCTCTGGTGTCAAGTCTGATTTTGGAAAAAAAAAAAAAAATCCAAAATCAGACAGAGTGTTGAGACCAGAGAGGCTAAGACCGCATTGACTCAGTCCGTTATTCAGCCTCTCTGGTGTCAAGTCTGATTTTGGAAAAAAAAAAAAAAAATCCAAAATCAGACAGAGTGTTGACACCAGAGAGGCTAAGACCGCATTGACTCAGTGCGGTATTCAGCCTCTCTGGGGTCAAGTCTGATTTTGGAAAAAAAAAAAAAAAAATCCAAAATCAGACAGAGTGTTGAGACCAGAGAGGCTAAGACCGCATTGCCTCAGTGCGGTATTCAGCCTCTCTGGTGTCAAGTCTGATTTTGGAAAAAAAAAAAAAAAATCCAAAATCAGACAGAGTGTTGAGACCAGAGAGGCTAAGACCGCATTGACTCAGTGCGGTATTCAGCCTCTCTGGTGTCAAGTCTGATTTTTGAAAAAAAAAAAAAAAAATCCAAAATCAGACAGAGTGTTGAGACCAGAGAGGCTAAGACCGCATTGACTCAGTGCGTTATTCAGCCTATCTGGTGTCAAGTCTGATTTTGGAAAAAAAAAAAAAAAAATCCAAAATCAGACAGAGTGTTGAGACCAGAGAGGCTAAGACCGCATTGACTCAGTGCGGTATTCAGCCTCTCTGGTGTCAAGTCTGATTTTTGAAAAAAAAAAAAAAAATCCAAAATCAGACAGAGTGTTGAGACCAGAGAGGCTAAGACCGCATTGACTCAGTGCGGTATTCAGCCTCTCTGGTGTCAAGTCTGATTTTGGAAAAAAAAACAAAATCCAAAATCAGACAGTGTTGACACCAGAGAGGCTAAGACCGCATTGACTCAGTGCGGTATTCAGCCTCTCTGGTGTCAAGTCTGATTTTGGAAAAAAAAAAAAAAAATCCAAAATCAGACAGAGTGTTGAGACCAGAGAGGCTAAGACCGCATTGACTCAGTGCGGTATTCAGCCTCTCTGGTGTCAAGTCTGATTTTGGAAAAAAAAAAAAAAAAATCCAAAATCAGACAGAGTGTTGACACCAGAGAGGCTAAGACCGCATTGACTCAGTGCGGTATTCAGCCTCTCTGGTGTCAAGTCTGATTTTGGAAAAAAAAAAAAAAAATCCAAAATCAGACAGAGTGTTGACACCAGAGAGGCTAAGACCGCATTGACTCAGTGCGGTATTCAGCCTCTCTGGTGTCAAGTCTGATTTTGGAAAAAAAAAAAAAAAAATCCAAAATCAGACAGAGTGTTGAGACCAGAGAGGCTAAGACCGCATTGACTCAGTGCGGTATTCAGCCTCTCTGGTGTCAAGTCTGATTTTGAATAAGAAAAAAAAAAAATCCAAAATCAGACAGAGTGTTGACACCAGAGAGGCTAAGACCGCATTAACTCAGTGCGGTATTCAGCCTCTCTGGTGTCAAGTCTGATTTTGGAAAAAAAAAAAAAAAAATCCAAAATCAGACAGAGTGTTGAGACCAGAGACGCTAAGACCGCATTGACTCAGTGCGGTATTCAGCCTCTCTGGTGTCAAGTCTGATTTTGGAAAAAAAAAAAAAAAAATCCAAAATCAGACAGAGTGTTGACACCAGAGAGGCTAAGACCGCATTGACTCAGTGCGGTATTCAGCCTCTCTGGTGTCAAGTCTGATTTTGGAAAAAAAAAAAAAAAAAAATCCAAAATCAGACAGAGTGTTGACACCAGAGAGGCTAAGACCGCATTGACTCAGTGCGGTATCCAGCCTCTCTGGTGTCAAGTCTGATTTTGGAAAAAAAAAAAAAAAAAAATCCAAAATCAGACAGAGTGTTGACACCAGAGAGGCTAAGACCGCATTGACTCAGTGCGGTATTCAGCCTCTCTGGTGTCAAGTCTGATTTTGGAAAAAAAAAAAAAAAAAATCCAAAATCAGACAGAGTGTTGACACCAGAGAGGCTAAGACCGCATTGACTCAGTGCGGTATTCAGCCTCTCTGGTGTCAAGTCTGATTTTGGAAAAAAAAAAAAAAAATCCAAAATCAGACAGAGTGTTGACACCAGAGAGGCTAAGACCGCATTGACTCAGTGCGGTATTCAGCCTCTCTGGTGTCAAGTCTGATTTTGGAAAAAAAAAAAAAAAAAATCCAAAATCAGACAGAGTGTTGAGACCAGAGAGGCTAAGACCGCATTGACTCAGTGCGGTATTCAGCCTCTCTGGTGTCAAGTCTGATTTTGAAAAAGAAAAAAAAAAAATCCAAAATCAGACAGAGTGTTGACACCAGAGAGGCTAAGACCGCATTAACTCAGTGCGGTATTCAGCCTCTCTGGTGTCAAGTCTGATTTTGGAAAAAAAAAAAAAAAAATCCAAAATCAGACAGAGTGTTGAGACCAGAGACGCTAAGACCGCATTGACTCAGTGCGGTATTCAGCCTCTCTGGTGTCAAGTCTGATTTTGGAAAAAAAAAAAAAAAATCCAAAATCAGACAGAGTGTTGAGACCAGAGAGGCTAAGACCGCATTGACTCAGTGCGGTATTCAGCCTCTCTGGTGTCAAGTCTGATTTTGAAAAAGAAAAAAAAAAAATCCAAAATCAGACAGAGTGTTGACACCAGAGAGGCTAAGACCGCATTAACTCAGTGCGGTATTCAGCCTCTCTGGTGTCAAGTCTGATTTTGGAAAAAAAAAAAAAAAAATCCAAAATCAGACAGAGTGTTGAGACCAGAGACGCTAAGACCGCATTGACTCAGTGCGGTATTCAGCCTCTCTGGTGTCAAGTCTGATTTTGGAAAAAAAAAAAAAAAATCCAAAATCAGACAGAGTGTTGACACCAGAGAGGCTAAGACCGCATTGACTCAGTGCGGTATTCAGCCTCTCTGGTGTCAAGTCTGATTTTGGAAAAAAAAAAAAAAAATCCAAAATCAGACAGAGTGTTGAGACCAGAGAGGCTAAGACCGCATTGACTCAGTGCGGTATTCAGCCTCTCTGGTGTCAAGTCTGATTTTGGAAAAAAAAAAAAAAAAATCCAAAATCAGACAGAGTGTTGAGACCAGAGAGGCTAAGACCGCATTGACTCAGTGCGGTATTCAGCCTCTCTGGTGTCAAGTCTGATTTTTGAAAAAAAATCCAAAATCAGACAGAGTGTTGACACCAGAGAGGCTAAGACCGCATTGACTCAGTGCAGTATTCAGCCTCTCTGGTGTCAAGTCTGATTTTGAAAAAAAAAAAAAAAAATCCAAAATCAGACAGAGTTTTGACACCAGAGAGGCTAAGACCGCATTGACTCAGTGCGGTATTCAGCCTCTCTGGTGTCAAGTCTGATTTTGGAAAAAAAAAAAAAAAAATCCAAAATCAGACAGAGTGTTGAGACCAGAGAGGCTAAGACCGCATTGACTCAGTGCGGTATTCAGCCTCTCTGGTGTCAAGTCTGATTTTGGAAAAAAAAAAAAAAAAATCCAAAATCAGACAGAGTGTTGACACCAGAGAGGCTAAGACCGCATTGACTCAGTGCGGTATTCAGCCTCTCTGGTGTCAAGTCTGATTTTGGAAAAAAAAAAAAAAAATCCAAAATCAGACAGAGTGTTGAGACCAGAGAGGCTAAGACCGCATTGACTCAGTGCGGTATTCAGCCTCTCTGGTGTCAAGTCTGATTTTGGAAAAAAAAAAAAAAAAATCCAAAATCAGACAGAGTGTTGACACCAGAGAGGCTAAGACCGCATTGACTCAGTGCGGTATTCAGCCTCTCTGGTGTCAAGTCTGATTTTGGAAAAAAAAAAAAAAAAATCCAAAATCAGACAGAGTGTTGACACCAGAGAGGCTAAGACCGCATTGACTCAGTGCGGTATTCAGCCTCTCTGGTGTCAAGTCTGATTTTGGAAAAAAAAAAAAAAAAATCCAAAATCAGACAGAGTGTTGAGACCAGAGAGGCTAAGACCGCATTGACTCAGTGCGGTATTCAGCCTCTCTGGTGTCAAGTCTGATTTTGAAAAAGAAAAAAAAAAAATCCAAATCAGACAGAGTGTTGACACCAGAGAGGCTAAGACCGCATTAACTCAGTGCGGTATTCAGCCTCTCTGGTGTCAAGTCTGATTTTGGAAAAAAAAAAAAAAATCCAAAATCAGACAGAGTGTTGAGACCAGAGACGCTAAGACCCGCATTGACTCAGTGCGGTATTCAGCCTCTCTGGTGTCAAGTCTGATTTTGGAAAAAAAAAAAAAAATCCAAAATCAGACAGAGTGTTGACACCAGAGAGGCTAAGACCGCATTGACTCAGTGCGGTATTCAGCCTCTCTGGTGTCAAGTCTGATTTTGGAAAAAAAAAAAAAAAAAATCCAAAATCAGACAGAGTGTTGACACCAGAGAGGCTAAGACCGCATTGACTCAGTGCGGTATCCAGCCTCTCTGGTGTCAAGTCTGATTTTGGAAAAAAAAAAAAAAATCCAAAATCAGACAGAGTGTTGACACCAGAGAGGCTAAGACCGCATTGACTCAGTGCGGTATTCAGCCTCTCTGGTGTCAAGTCTGATTTTGGAAAAAAAAAAAAAAAATCCAAAATCAGACAGAGTGTTGAGACCAGAGAGGCTAAGACCGCATTGACTCAGTGCGGTATTCAGCCTCTCTGGTGTCAAGTCTGATTTTGGAAAAAAAAAAAAAAAATCCAAAATCAGACAGAGTGTTGAGACCAGAGAGGCTAAGACCGCATTGACTCAGTGCGGTATTCAGCCTCTCTGGTGTCAAGTCTGATTTTGAAAAAAAAAAAAAAAAATCCAAAATCAGACAGAGTGTTGACACCAGAGAGGCTAAGACCGCATTGACTCAGTGCAGTATTCAGCCTCTCTGGTGTCAAGTCTGATTTGAAAAAAAAAAAAAAAAAATCCAAAATCAGACAGAGTGTTGACACCAGAGAGGCTAAGACCGCATTGACTCAGTGCGGTATTCAGCCTCTCTGGTGTCAAGTCTGATTTTGGAAAAAAAAAAAAAAAAAATCCAAAATCAGACAGAGTGTTGAGACCAGAGAGGCTAAGACCGCATTGACTCAGTGCGGTATTCAGCCTCTCTGGTGTCAAGTCTGATTTTGGAAAAAAAAATCAAAAAATCAAAATCAGACAGAGTGTTGAGACCAGAGAGGCTAAGACAGCATTGACTCAGTGCGGTATTCAGCCTCTCTGGTGTCAAGTCTGATTTTGGAAAAAAAAAAAAAAAAATCCAAAATCAGACAGAGTGTTGACACCAGAGAGGCTAAGACCGCATTGACTCAGTGCGGTATTCAGCCTCTCTGGTGTCAAGTCTGATTTTGGAAAAAAAAAAAAAAAAAATCCAAAATCAGACAGAGTGTTGAGACCAGAGAGGCTAAGACCGCATTGACTCAGTGCGGTATTCAGCCTCTCTGGTGTCAAGTCTGATTTTGAAAAGAAAAAAAAAAAAATCCAAAATCAGACAGAGTGTTGACACCAGAGAGGCTAAGACCGCATTGACTCAGTGCGGTATTCAGCCTCTCTGGTGTCAAGTCTGATTTTGGAAAAAAAAAAAAAAAAATCCAAAATCAGACAGAGTGTTGAGACCAGAGAGGCTAAGACCGCATTGACTCAGTGCGGTATTCAGCCTCTCTGGTGTCAAGTCTGATTTTTGAAAAAAAAAAAAAAATCCAAAATCAGACAGAGGTTTGAGACCAGAGAGGCTAAGACCGCATTGACTCAGTGCGGTATTCAGCCTCTCTGGTGTCAAGTCTGATTTTGGAAAAAAAAAAAAAATCCAAAATCAGACAGAGTGTTGAGACCAGAGAGGCTAAGACCGCATTGACTCAGTGCGGTATTCAGCCTCTCTGTGTCAAGTCTGATTTTGGAAAAAAAAAAAAAAAAAATCCAAAATCAGACAGAGTGTTGACACCAGAGAGGCTAAGACCGCATTGACTCAGTGCGGTATTCAGCCTCTCTGGTGTCAAGTCCTGATTTTGGAAAAAAAAAAAAAAAATCCAAAATCAGACAGAGTGTTGACACCAGAGAGGCTAAGACCACATTGACTCAGTGCGGTATTCAGCCTCTCTGGTGTCAAGTCTGATTTTGAAAAAAAAAAAAAAAATCCAAAATCAGACAGAGTGTTGAGACCAGAGAGGCTAAGACCACATTGACTCAGTGCGGTATTCAGCCTCTCTGGTGTCAAGTCTGATTTTTGAAAAAAAAAAAAAAATCCAAAATCAGACAGAGTGTTGAGACCAGAGAGGCTAAGACTGCATTGACTCAGTGCGGTATTCAGCCTCTCTGGTGTCAAGTCTGATTTTGGAAAAAAAAAAAAAAAATCCAAAATCAGACAGAGTGTTGACACCAGAGAGGCTAAGACCGCATTGACTCAGTGCGGTATTCAGCCTCTCTGGTGTCAAGTCTGATTTTGAAAAAGAAAAAAAAAAAATCCAAAATCAGACAGAGTGTTGACACCAGAGAGGCTAAGACCGCATTGACTCAGTGCGGTATTCAGCCTCTCTGGTGTCAAGTCTGATTTTGGAAAAAAAAAAAAAAAATCCAAAATCAGACAGAGTGTTGAGACCAGAGAGGCTAAGACCGCATTGACTCAGTGCGGTATTCAGCCTCTCTGGTGTCAAGTCTGATTTTGGAAAAAAAAAAAAAAAATCCAAAATCAGACAGAGTGTTGACACCAGAGAGGCTAAGACCGCATTGACTCAGTGCGGTATTCAGCCTCTCTGGTGTCAAGTCTGATTTTGGAAAAAAAAAAAAAAAAAAATCCAAAATCAGACAGAGTGTTGACACCAGAGAGGCTAAGACCGCATTGACTCAGTGCGGTATTCAGCCTCTCTGGTGTCAAGTCTGATTTTGGAAAAAAAAAAAAAAAATCCAAAATCAGACAGAGTGTTGAGACCAGAGAGGCTAAGACCGCATTGACTCAGTGCGGTATTCAGCCTCTCTGGTGTCAAGTCTGATTTTGGAAAAAAAAAAAAAAAATCAAAAATCAGACAGAGTGTTGAGACCAGAGAGGCTAAGACCGCATTGACTCAGTGCGGTACTCAGCCTCTCTGGTGTCAAGTCTGATTTTGGAAAAAAAAAAAAAAATCCAAAATCAGACAGAGTGTTGAGACCAGAGAGGCTAAGACCGCATTGACTCAGTGCGGTATTCAGCCTCTCTGGTGTCAAGTCTGATTTTGGAGAAAAAAAATCAAAAAATCAAAAATCAGACAGAGTGTTGAGACCAGAGAGGCTAAGACCGCATTGACTCAGTGCGGTATTCAGCCTCTCTGGTGTCAAGTCTGATTTTGGAAAAAAAAAAAAAAAAATCCAAAATCAGACAGAGTGTTGACACAGAGAGGCTAAGAACGCATTGACTCAGTGCGGTATTCAGCCTCTCTGGTGTCAAGTCTGATTTTTGAAAAAAAAAAAAAAAAATCCAAATCAGACAGAGTGTTGAGACCAGAGAGGCTAAGACGCATTGACTCAGTGCGGTATTCAGCCTCTCTGGTGTCAAGTCTGATTTTGAAAAGAAAAAAAAAAATTCCAAAATCAGACAGAGTGTTGACACCAGAGAGGCTAAGACCGCATTGACTCAGTGCGGTATTCAGCCTCTCTGGTGTCAAGTCTGATTTTGGAAAAAAAAAAAAAATCCAAATCAGACAGAGTGTTGACACCAGAGAGGCTAAGACCGCATTGACTCAGTGCGGTATTCAGCCTCTCTGGTGTCAAGTCTGATTTGAAAAAAAAAAAAAAAATCCAAAATCAGACAGAGTGTTGAGACCAGAGAGGCTAAGACCGCATTGACTCAGTGCGGTATTCAGCCTCTCTGGTGTCAAGTCTGATTTTGGAAAAAAAAAAAAAAAATCCAAATCAGACAGAGTGTTGACACCAGAGAGGCTAAGACCGCATTGACTCAGTGCGGTATTCAGCCTCTCTGGTGTCAAGTCTGATTTTGGAAAAAAAAAAAAAAAATCCAAAATCAGACAGAGTGTTGAGACCAGAGAGGCTAAGACCGCATTGACTCAGTGCGGTATTCAGCCTCTCTGGTGTCAAGTCTGATTTTGAAAAAAAAAAAAAAAATCCAAAATCAGACAGAGTGTTGACACCAGAGAGGCTAAGACCGCATTGACTCAGTGCGGTATTCAGCCTCTCTGGTGTCAAGTCTGATTTTGGAAAAAAAAAAAAAAATCCAAAATCAGACAGAGTGTTGAGACCAGAGAGGCTAAGACCGCATTGACTCAGTGCGGTATTCAGCCTCTTTGGTGTCAAGTCTGATTTTGGAAAAAAAAAAAAAAAATCCAAAATCAGACAGAGTGTTTGAGACCAGAGAGGCTAAGACCGCATTGACTCAGTGCGGTATTCAGCCTCTCTGGTGTCAAGTCTGATTTTGGAGAAAAAAAATCAAAAAATCAAAAATCAGACAGAGTGTTGAGACCAGAGAGGCTAAGACCGCATTGACTCAGTGCGGTATTCAGCCTCTCTGGTGTCAAGTCTGATTTTGGAAAAAAAAAAAAAAAAATCCAAAATCAGACAGAGTGTTGACACCAGAGAGGCTAAGACCGCATTGACTCAGTGCGGTATTCAGCCTCTCTGGTGTCAAGTCTGATTTTTGAAAAAAAAAAAAAAATCCAAATCAGACAGAGTGTTGAGACCAGAGAGGCTAAGACCGCATTGACTCAGTGCGGTATTCAGCCTCTCTGGTGTCAAGTCTGATTTTGAAAAAGAAAAAAAAAAAATTCCAAAATCAGACAGAGTCAGAGTGTTGACACCAGAGAGGCTAAGACCGCATTGACTCAGTGCGGTATTCAGCCTCTCTGGTGTCAAGTCTGATTTTGGAAAAAAAAAAAAAATCCAAAATCAGACAGAGTGTTGACACCAGAGAGGCTAAGACCGCATTGACTCAGTGCGGTATTCAGCCTCTCTGGTGTCAAGTCTGATTTTGGAAAAAAAAAAAAAAATCCAAAATCAGACAGAGTGTTGAGACCAGAGAGGCTAAGACCGCATTGACTCAGTGCGGTATTCAGCCTCTCTGGTGTCAAGTCTGATTTTGGAAAAAAAAAAAAAAATCCAAAATCAGACAGAGTGTTGACACCAGAGAGGCTAAGACCGCATTGACTCAGTGCGGTATTCAGCCTCTCTGGTGTCAAGTCTGATTTTGGAAAAAAAAAAAAAAATCCAAAATCAGACAGAGTGTTGAGACCAGAGAGGCTAAGACCGCATTGACTCAGTGCGGTATTCAGCCTCTCTGGTGTCAAGTCTGATTTTGGAAAAAAAAAAAAAAATCCAAAATCAGACAGAGTGTTGACACCAGAGAGGCTAAGACCGCATTGACTCAGTGCGGTATTCAGCCTCTCTGGTGTCAAGTCTGATTTTGGAAAAAAAAAAAAAAATCCAAAATCAGACAGAGTGTTGAGACCAGAGAGGCTAAGACCGCATTGACTCAGTGCGGTATTCAGCCTCTTGGTGTCAAGTCTGATTTTGGAAAAAAAAAAAAAATCCAAAATCAGACAGAGTGTTGACACCAGAGAGGCTAAGACCGCATTGACTCAGTGCGGTATTCAGCCTCTCTGGTGTCAAGTCTGATTTTGGAAAAAAAAATCAAAAAATCAAAAATCAGACAGAGTGTTGAGACCAGAGAGGCTAAGACCGCATTGACTCAGTGCGGTATTCAGCCTCTCTGGTGTCAAGTCTGATTTTGGAAAAAAAAAAAAAAAAATCCAAAATCAGACAGAGTGTTGACACCAGAGAGGCTAAGACCGCATTGACTCAGTGCGGTATTCAGCCTCTCTGGTGTCAAGTCTGATTTTGGAAAAAAAAAAAAAATCCAAAATCAGACAGAGTGTTGACACCAGAGAGGCTAAGACCGCATTGACTCAGTGCGGTATTCAGCCTCTCTGGTGTCAAGTCTGATTTTGGAAAAAAAAAAAAAAAAATCCAAAATCAGACAGAGTGTTGACACCAGAGAGGCTAAGACCGCATTGACTCAGTGCGGTATTCAGCCTCTCTGGTGTCAAGTCTGATTTTGGAAAAAAAAAAAAAAATCCAAAATCAGACAGAGTGTTGAGACCAGAGAGGCTAAGACCGCATTGACTCAGTCCGTTATTCAGCCTCTCTGGTGTCAAGTCTGATTTTGGAAAAAAAAAAAAAAAATCCAAAATCAGACAGAGTGTTGACACCAGAGAGGCTAAGACCGCATTGACTCAGTGCGGTATTCAGCCTCTCTGGGGTCAAGTCTGATTTTGGAAAAAAAAAAAAAAAAAATCCAAAATCAGACAGAGTGTTGAGACCAGAGAGGCTAAGACCGCATTGCCTCAGTGCGGTATTCAGCCTCTCTGGTGTCAAGTCTGATTTTGGAAAAAAAAAAAAAAAATCCAAAATCAGACAGAGTGTTGAGACCAGAGAGGCTAAGACCGCATTGACTCAGTGCGGTATTCAGCCTCTCTGGTGTCAAGTCTGATTTTTGAAAAAAAAAAAAAAAATCCAAAATCAGACAGAGTGTTGAGACCAGAGAGGCTAAGACCCGCATTGACTCAGTGCGTTATTCAGCCTATCTGGTGTCAAGTCTGATTTTGAAAAAAAAAAAAAAATCCAAAATCAGACAGAGTGTTGAGACCAGAGAGGCTAAGACCGCATTGACTCAGTGCAGTATTCAGCCTCTCTGGTGTCAAGTCTGATTTTTGAAAAAAAAAAAAAAAATCCAAAATCAGACAGAGTGTTGAGACCAGAGAGGCTAAGACCGCATTGACTCAGTGCGGTATTCAGCCTCTCTGGTGTCAAGTCTGATTTTGGAAAAAAAAAAAAAAAAAAATCCAAAATCAGACAGAGTGTTGAGACCAGAGAGGCTAAGACCGCATTGACTCAGTGCGGTATTCAGCCTCTCTGGTGTCAAGTCTGATTTTGGAAAAAAAAAAAAAAATCCAAAATCAGACAGTGTTGACACCAGAGAGGCTAAGACCGCATTGACTCAGTGCGGTATTCAGCCTCTCTGGTGTCAAGTCTGATTTTGGAAAAAAAAAAAAAAAAATCCAAAATCAGACAGAGTGTTGAGACCAGAGAGGCTAAGACCGCATTGACTCAGTGCGGTATTCAGCCTCTCTGGTGTCAAGTCTGATTTTGGAAAAAAAAAAAAAAAAAATCCAAAATCAGACAGAGTGTTGACACCAGAGAGGCTAAGACCGCATTGACTCAGTGCGGTATTCAGCCTCTCTGGTGTCAAGTCTGATTTTGGAAAAAAAAAAAAAAAATCCAAAATCAGACAGAGTGTTGAGACCAGAGAGGCTAAGACCGCATTGACTCAGTGCGGTATTCAGCCTCTTTGGTGTCAAGTCTGATTTTGGAAAAAAAAAAAAAAATCCAAAATCAGACAGAGTGTTGACACCAGAGAGGCTAAGACCGCATTGACTCAGTGCGGTATTCAGCCTCTCTGGTGTCAAGTCTGATTTTGGAAAAAAAAATCAAAAAATCAAAAATCAGACAGAGTGTTGAGACCAGAGAGGCTAAGACCGCATTGACTCAGTGCGGTATTCAGCCTCTCTGGTGTCAAGTCTGATTTTGGGAAAAAAAGAAAAAAAAAATCCAAAATCAGACAGAGTGTTGACACCAGAGAGGCTAAGACCGCATTGACTCAGTGCGGTATACAGCCTCTCTGGTGTCAAGTCTGATTTTGGAAAAAAAAAAAAAAAAATCCAAAATCAGACAGAGTGTTGAGACCAGAGAGGCTAAGACCGCATTGACTCAGTGCGGTATTCAGCCTCTCTGGTGTCAAGTCTGATTTTGAAAAGAAAAAAAAAAAAATCCAAATCAGACAGAGTGTTGACACCAGAGAGGCTAAGACCGCATTGACTCAGTGCGGTATTCAGCCTCTCTGGTGTCAAGTCTGATTTTGGAAAAAAAAAAAAAAAAAATCCAAAATCAGACAGAGTGTTGAGACCAGAGAGGCTAAGACCGCATTGACTCAGTGCGGTATTCAGCCTCTCTGGTGTCAAGTCTGATTTTGGAAAAAAAAAAAAAAAATCCAAAATCAGACAGAGTGTTGACACCAGAGAGGCTAAGACCGCATTGACTCAGTGCGGTATTCAGCCTCTCTGGTGTCAAGTCTGATTTTGGAAAAAAAAAAAAAAATCCAAAATCAGACAGAGTGTTGAGACCAGAGAGGCTAAGACCGCATTGACTCAGTCCGTTATTCAGCCTCTCTGGGTCAAGTCTGATTTTGGAAAAAAAAAAAAAAAAATCCAAAATCAGACAGAGTGTTGACACCAGAGAGGCTAAGACCCGCATTGACTCAGTGCGGTATTCAGCCTCTCTGGGGGTCAAGTCTGATTTTGGAAAAAAAAAAAAAAAAAAATCCAAAATCAGACAGAGTGTTGAGACCAGAGAGGCTAAGACCGCATTGCCTCAGTGCGGTATTCAGCCTCTCTGGTGTCAAGTCTGATTTTGGAAAAAAAAAAAAAAAATCCAAAATCAGACAGAGTGTTGAGACCAGAGAGGCTAAGACCGCATTGACTCAGTGCGGTATTCAGCCTCTCTGGTGTCAAGTCTGATTTTTGAAAAAAAAAAAAAAAAAATCCAAAATCAGACAGAGTGTTGAGACCAGAGAGGCTAAGACCGCATTGACTCAGTGCGTTATTCAGCCTATCTGGTGTCAAGTCTGATTTTGGAAAAAAAAAAAAAAAATCCAAAATCAGACAGAGTGTTGAGACCAGAGAGGCTAAGACTGCATTGACTCAGTGCGGTATTCAGCCTCTCTGGTGTCAAGTCTGATTTTTGAAAAAAAAAAAAAAAAAATCCAAAATCAGACAGAGTGTTGAGACCAGAGAGGCTAAGACCGCATTGACTCAGTGCGGTATTCAGCCTCTCTGGTGTCAAGTCTGATTTTGGAAAAAAAAACAAAATCCAAAATCAGACAGTGTTGACACCAGAGAGGCTAAGACCGCATTGACTCAGTGCGGTATTCAGCCTCTCTGGTGTCAAGTCTGATTTTGGAAAAAAAAAAAAAAAATCCAAAATCAGACAGAGTGTTGAGACCAGAGAGGCTAAGACCGCATTGACTCAGTGCGGTATTCAGCCTCTCTGGTGTCAAGTCTGATTTTGGAAAAAAAAAAAAAAAAATCCAAAATCAGACAGAGTGTTGACACCAGAGAGGCTAAGACCGCATTGACTCAGTGCGGTATTCAGCCTCTCTGGTGTCAAGTCTGATTTTGGAAAAAAAAAAAAAAAATCCAAAATCAGACAGAGTGTTGAGAGCAGAGAGGCTAAGACCGCATTGACTCAGTGCGGTATTCAGCCTCTTTGGTGTCAAGTCTGATTTTGGAAAAAAAAAAAAAATCCAAAATCAGACAGAGTGTTGACACCAGAGAGGCTAAGACCGCATTGACTCAGTGCGGTATTCAGCCTCTCTGGTGTCAAGTCTGATTTTGGAAAAAAAAATCAAAAAATCAAAAATCAGACAGAGTGTTGAGACCAGAGAGGCTAAGACCGCATTGACTCAGTGCGGTATTCAGCCTCTCTGGTGTCAAGTCTGATTTTGGGAAAAAAAGAAAAAAAAATCCAAAATCAGACAGAGTGTTGACACCAGAGAGGCTAAGACCGCATTGACTCAGTGCGGTATACAGCCTCTCTGGTGTCGTCTGATTTTGGAAAAAAAAAAAAAAAAATCCAAAATCAGACAGAGTGTTGAGACCAGAGAGGCTAAGACCGCATTGACTCAGTGCGGTATTCAGCCTCTCTGGTGTCAAGTCTGATTTTGAAAAAGAAAAAAAGAAAAATCCAAAATCAGACAGAGTGTTGACACCAGAGAGGCTAAGACCGCATTGACTCAGTGCGGTATTCAGCCTCTCTGGTGTCAAGTCTGATTTTGGAAAAAAAAAAAAAAAATCCAAAATCAGACAGAGTGTTGAGACCAGAGAGGCTAAGACCGCATTGACTCAGTGCGGTATTCAGCCTCTCTGGTGTCAAGTCTGATTTTGGAAAAAAAAAAAAAAAATCCAAAATCAGACAGAGTGTTGACACCAGAGAGGCTAAGACCGCATTGACTCAGTGCGGTATTCAGCCTCTCTGGTGTCAAGTCTGATTTTGGAAAAAAAAAAAAAAAAATCCAAAATCAGACAGAGTGTTGACACCAGAGAGGCTAAGACCGCATTGACTCAGTGCGGTATTCAGCCTCTCTGGTGTCAAGTCTGATTTTGGAAAAAAAAAAAAAAAAATCCAAAATCAGACAGAGTGTTGAGACCAGAGAGGCTAAGACCGCATTGACTCAGTGCGGTATTCAGCCTCTCTGGTGTCAAGTCTGATTTTGGAAAAAAAAAAAAAAATCCAAAATCAGACAGAGTGTTGACACCAGAGAGGCTAAGACCGCATTGACTCAGTGCGGTATTCAGCCTCTCTGGTGTCAAGTCTGATTTTGGAGAAAAAAAAATCCAAAATCCAAAATCAGACAGAGTGTTGAGACCAGAGAGGCTAAGACCGCATTGACTCAGTGCGGTATTCAGCCTCTCTGGTGTCAAGTCTGATTTTGGGAAAAAAAGAAAAAAAAATCCAAAATCAGACAGAGTGTTGACACCAGAGAGGCTAAGACCGCATTGACTCAGTGCGGTATACAGCCTCTCTGGTGTCAAGTCTGATTTTGGAAAAAAAAAAAAAAAATCCAAAATCAGACAGAGTGTTGAGACCAGAGAGGCTAAGACCGCATTGACTCAGTGCGGTATTCAGCCTCTCTGGTGTCAAGTCTGATTTTGAAAAAGAAAAAAAAAAAAATCCAAAATCAGACAGAGTGTTGACACCAGAGAGGCTAAGACCGCATTGACTCAGTGCGGTATTCAGCCTCTCTGGTGTCAAGTCTGATTTTGGAAAAAAAAAAAAAAAATCCAAAATCAGACAGAGTGTTGAGACCAGAGAGGCTAAGACCGCATTGACTCAGTCCGTTATTCAGCCTCTCTGGTGTCAAGTCTGATTTTGGAAAAAAAAAAAAAAAATCCAAAATCAGACAGAGTGTTGAGACCAGAGAGGCTAAGACCGCATTGACTCAGTGCGGTATTCAGCCTCTCTGGTGTCAAGTCTGATTTTGGAAAAAAAAAAAAAAAAATCCAAAATCAGACAGAGTGTTGACACCAGAGAGGCTAAGACCGCATTGACTCAGTGCGGTATTCAGCCTCTCTGGTGTCAAGTCTGATTTTGGAAAAAAAAAAAAAAAAATCCAAAATCAGACAGAGTGTTGACACCAGAGAGGCTAAGACCGCATTGACTCAGTGCGGTATTCAGCCTCTCTGGTGTCAAGTCTGATTTTGGAAAAAAAAAAAAAAAAATCCAAAATCAGACAGAGTGTTGAGACCAGAGAGGCTAAGACCGCATTGACTCAGTGCGGTATTCAGCCTCTCTGGTGTCAAGTCTGATTTTGGAAAAAAAAAAAAAAAATCCAAAATCAGACAGAGTGTTGACACCAGAGAGGCTAAGACCGCATTGACTCAGTGCGGTATTCAGCCTCTCTGGTGTCAAGTCTGATTTTGGAGAAAAAAAAATCCAAAATCCAAAATCAGACAGAGTGTTGAGACCAGAGAGGCTAAGACCGCATTGACTCAGTGCGGTATTCAGCCTCTCTGGTGTCAAGTCTGATTTTGGGAAAAAAAGAAAAAAAAATCCAAAATCAGACAGAGTGTTGACACCAGAGAGGCTAAGACCGCATTGACTCAGTGCGGTATACAGCCTCTCTGGTGTCAAGTCTGATTTTGGAAAAAAAAAAAAAAAAATCCAAAATCAGACAGAGTGTTGAGACCAGAGAGGCTAAGACCGCATTGACTCAGTGCGGTATTCAGCCTCTCTGGTGTCAAGTCTGATTTTGAAAAAGAAAAAAAAAAAAATCCAAAATCAGACAGAGTGTTGACACCAGAGAGGCTAAGACCGCATTGACTCAGTGCGGTATTCAGCCTCTCTGGTGTCAAGTCTGATTTTGGAAAAAAAAAAAAAAAAATCCAAAATCAGACAGAGTGTTGAGACCAGAGAGGCTAAGACCGCATTGACTCAGTGCAGTATTCAGCCTCTCTGGTGTCAAGTCTGATTTTGGAAAAAAAAAAAAAAAATCCAAAATCAGACAGAGTGTTGACACCAGAGAGGCTAAGACCGCATTGACTCAGTGCGGTATTCAGCCTCTCTGGTGTCAAGTCTGATTTTGGAAAAAAAAAAAAAAATCCAAAATCAGACAGAGTGTTGAGACCAGAGAGGCTAAGACCGCATTGACTCAGTCCGTTATTCAGCCTCTCTGGTGTCAAGTCTGATTTTGGAAAAAAAAAAAAAAAATCCAAAATCAGACAGAGTGTTGACACCAGAGAGGCTAAGACCGCATTGACTCAGTGCGGTATTCAGCCTCTCTGGGGTCAAGTCTGATTTTGGAAAAAAAAAAAAAAAAAATCCAAAATCAGACAGAGTGTTGAGACCAGAGAGGCTAAGACCGCATTGCCTCAGTGCGGTATTCAGCCTCTCTGGTGTCAAGTCTGATTTTGGAAAAAAAAAAAAAAAAATCCAAAATCAGACAGAGTGTTGAGACCAGAGAGGCTAAGACCGCATTGACTCAGTGCGGTATTCAGCCTCTCTGGTGTCAAGTCTGATTTTTGAAAAAAAAAAAAAAAAAATCCAAAATCAGACAGAGTGTTGAGACCAGAGAGGCTAAGACCGCATTGACTCAGTGCGTTATTCAGCCTATCTGGTGTCAAGTCTGATTTTGGAAAAAAAAAAAAAAAATCCAAAATCAGACAGAGTGTTGAGACCAGAGAGGCTAAGACCGCATTGACTCAGTGCGGTATTCAGCCTCTCTGGTGTCAAGTCTGATTTTGGAAAAAAAAAAAAAAAATCCAAAATCAGACAGAGTGTTGAGACCAGAGAGGCTAAGACCGCATTGACTCAGTCCGTTATTCAGCCTCTCTGGTGTCAAGTCTGATTTTGGAAAAAAAAAAAAAAAATCCAAAATCAGACAGAGTGTTGACACCAGAGAGGCTAAGACCGCATTGACTCAGTGCGGTATTCAGCCTCTCTGGGGTCAAGTCTGATTTTGGAAAAAAAAAAAAAAAAAATCCAAAATCAGACAGAGTGTTGAGACCAGAGAGGCTAAGACCGCATTGCCTCAGTGCGGTATTCAGCCTCTCTGGTGTCAAGTCTGATTTTGGAAAAAAAAAAAAAAAAATCCAAAATCAGACAGAGTGTTGAGACCAGAGAGGCTAAGACCGCATTGACTCAGTGCGGTATTCAGCCTCTCTGGTGTCAAGTCTGATTTTGGAAAAAAAAAAAAAAAAAATCCAAAATCAGACAGAGTGTTGAGACCAGAGAGGCTAAGACCGCATTGACTCAGTGCGGTATTCAGCCTCTCTGGTGTCAAGTCTGATTTTGGAAAAAAAAAAAAAAAATCCAAAATCAGACAGAGTGTTGAGACCAGAGAGGCTAAGACCGCATTGACTCAGTGCGGTATTCAGCCTCTCTGGTGTCAAGTCTGATTTTGGAAAAAAAAAAAAAAAATCCAAAATCAGACAGAGTGTTGAGACCAGAGAGGCTAAGACCGCATTGACTCAGTGCGGTATTCAGCCTCTCTGGTGTCAAGTCTGATTTTGGAAAAAAAAAAAAAAATCCAAAATCAGACAGAGTGTTGACACCAGAGAGGCTAAGACCGCATTGACTCAGTGCGGTATTCAGCCTCTCTGGTGTCAAGTCTGATTTTGGAAAAAAAAAAAAAAAAAATCCAAAATCAGACAGAGTGTTGAGACCAGAGAGGCTAAGACCGCATTGACTCAGTGCGGTATTCAGCCTCTCTGGTGTCAAGTCTGATTTTGGAAAAAAAAAAAAAAAATCCAAAATCAGACAGAGTGTTGACACCAGAGAGGCTAAGACCGCATTGACTCAGTGCGGTATTCAGCCTCTCTGGTGTCAAGTCTGATTTTGGAAAAAAAAAAAAAAATCCAAAATCAGACAGAGTGTTGAGACCAGAGAGGCTAAGACCGCATTGACTCAGTGCGGTATTCAGCCTCTCTGGTGTCAAGTCTGATTTTGGAAAAAAAAAAAAAAAATCCAAAATCAGACAGAGTGTTGACACCAGAGAGGCTAAGACCGCATTGACTCAGTGCGGTATTCAGCCTCTCTGGTGTCAAGTCTGATTTTGGAAAAAAAAAAAAAAAAATCCAAAATCAGACAGAGTGTTGAGACCAGAGAGGCTAAGACCGCATTGACTCAGTGCGGTATTCAGCCTCTCTGGTGTCAAGTCTGATTTTGGGAAAAAAAGAAAAAAAAATCCAAAATCAGACAGAGTGTTGACACCAGAGAGGCTAAGACCGCATTGACTCAGTGCGGTATACAGCCTCTCTGGTGTCAGTCTGATTTTGGAAAAAAAAAAAAAAAAAATCCAAAATCAGACAGAGTGTTGAGACCAGAGAGGCTAAGACCGCATTGACTCAGTGCGGTATTCAGCCTCTCTGGTGTCAAGTCTGATTTTGAAAAAGAAAAAAAGAAAAATCCAAAATCAGACAGAGTGTTGACACCAGAGAGGCTAAGACCGCATTGACTCAGTGCGGTATTCAGCCTCTCTGGTGTCAAGTCTGATTTTGGAAAAAAAAAAAAAAAATCCAAAATCAGACAGAGTGTTGAGACCAGAGAGGCTAAGACCGCATTGACTCAGTGCGGTATTCAGCCTCTCTGGTGTCAAGTCTGATTTTGGAAAAAAAAAAAAAAAAATCCAAAATCAGACAGAGTGTTGACACCAGAGAGGCTAAGACCGCATTGACTCAGTGCGGTATTCAGCCTCTCTGGTGTCAAGTCTGATTTTGGAAAAAAAAAAAAAAAAATCCAAAATCAGACAGAGTGTTGACACCAGAGAGGCTAAGACCGCATTGACTCAGTGCGGTATTCAGCCTCTCTGGTGTCAAGTCTGATTTTGGAAAAAAAAAAAAAAAAATCCAAAATCAGACAGAGTGTTGAGACCAGAGAGGCTAAGACCGCATTGACTCAGTGCGGTATTCAGCCTCTCTGGTGTCAAGTCTGATTTTGGAAAAAAAAAAAAAAAATCCAAAATCAGACAGAGTGTTGACACCAGAG
>NW_028151016.1:0-32609 GCF_964638095.1 Poromitra crassiceps | reverse complement strand
ACTTACCAGACACACACTAAGACACATGCACCTGCTCCTGGATGGCCCCTGGCTATACACACACATGCACGCACGCACACGCACGCACACACACACACACACACACACAAAACACACACACACACACATGGTCTCCTCCCTTTCTGTGCCTCTTTTCTCTGATTGCAACCCGGGGGTGTGGACAGTTAGGTGAGCGGGCCTGGCACTGCCAATATTTCATTCACTCTATAGAGACAGTCCGCATGTTTGGGGACGCCCACAAAATGTTAAACAGCTGTTGCGCGAGTGGGGTAAAACCGCCGATATATCTCAATGGGCTGACTCACCAAAAGACGGTGCTGCGGCTCTAAACTACATGTTTGGGGGTTCTAGAGCAGAACACAAGACGTCTGCTCAGATGTGCGTTTACTGCGGTGGTTAAATCCCCGATCGTGTCTGACTGGGCTGGGCTATCAGCTAAATTCTAACTTTGCTGAATGGATAGAACGGGGGTTTTTACCCCACCCTGACCACGCCCCCAGCCAGGCTGAGCCAGCTAAACCAGCGTCTCTGACGAGACGTGGCCTCAACCTATAGAGAGCCAAAATGGCGCGTCACTTCCTGCTTCAGCACTGTACCAGAGATTTTCATCCGCCATTTATTTCCCCATAGACATTTCGTGAAAATGCTTATAAAAATATTTTTACTTAATCAAACCAAACGGTTCAGCTATATTTAGAATCGGGAGAGACCATAGAATGTTTAACCAATCGGACCAAAAACAACATCGAAAAAACGTTTTCTTTAAATCCGCAATTTCTTTACGTTTTGGTCCGAGTTAAAGGTTATGTGGTCACTCCTGTTTCTAAATATAGCTGAACCGTTTGGTTTGACCAAGTAAAAATATTTATAACGACCAGAGGAGGCACCACTTCAGCGACCAGGATATTGCATGTTTTGGTGAGGGGTTCCTATATAGAAACCCCCAGGGGGCACGGGGAGAACATGCAAACTCCACACAGAAAGGCCATTTTTGACGACCCGGGCGGTGGGCACTTCAGGACATGCGGACGGGCAGGCACTCCTTCAGCGCTCACAGCGTCCCAGGTGGGAATCGAACACAGGACCTTCTAGCTGTGAGGCGACAGAGCTTACCACTGCGTCACCGTGCCCCCCCCCCCCCCTCCCCTGCAGCCTCACTTTAAGCCTTTAATGTCACATGGCATGCTGCGTACACTATGAAGTACAGTAGTACTGTAGCAGTACACAGTTGTATGTTTTCCCCCGTCGTGACCTTTCCCACCGGGGTCAGTGAAGGGTCAGGGGAACCAGTTCAATAATGAATGGGATTCCAGCTCTTAATGGAGGAGCAGCCAGTGTCCACAGACCACTTCCCTCTGAGGTGCTGAGTGATGGCTGTCCAAATGGGAAGTGGGAGTTGGTGTTTTGAACGTTCCAGTTCGAGGGAATAACCAGGTTGCAGGTGTTTGGTTTCCAATGAATGCATACAAAGTGGCAAAATGATCAGCATTATGTGAGTGATCATACACTAGGAGCAGTCACGTATTGATGAATAATGTGATTTGAAAGGCTCAGTTGCATCTGTTTATTGAACCATTCTCTCTCTCTCTCTCTCTCTCTCTCTCTCTCTCTCTCTCTCACTCTCTCTCTTACAGTATGTGTACATATACATTAGGGGTGTCGATTATAAGATGCATCGCGATGCGGACGTGCACGATTCTGCATCGATTCACAAATGTCAAAAATCGATTATTATTATTATTATTATTTTTTTTTTTTAATTTTAATAATCAAATAAAATATAATGGAAGTACATGCAGTTGTTTATTTTAATTATGTATCATAATACAATGCGATTCCAAATGCACTTTAATTTAAAAAGTAGCCACACAGTGAGAAAAAAGAAAGTGAGAAAAAATAAGTCATGTATTGCGGAAAAAAGTGATGCATCGATTTAAGATGCATCGAGATGCATCGATAATCGTAATCGAATCGTAGCCCTCTGAATCGTAATCGAATCGAATCGTGAGGCCAGTGAAGATTCACAGCCCTAATATCCATACAGTATACCGGTTCAGTGGCCTTGTGGTTTGAGTGTCCGCCCTGAGATTGGGAGGTTGTGAGTTCGATCCCCGGCCGAGTCATACCAAAGACTATAAAAAAATGGGACCCGTTGCCTCCCTGCTTGGCACTCAGCATCAAAGGGTTGGAATTGGGGGGTTAGATCACCATATGATTCCCGAGCGCAGCGCTGCTGCTGCCGCTCACTGCTCCCCCAGGGGATGGGTCAAATGCGGACAACAAATTTCGCACACTCAGGTGTGTGACAATCGTTGGGACTTTACCTTTACCTTACCGTATATTAATCATCTTCTGTGTTGTTAATATTTACAGACAGAGAGAACAGGAATGGGATATGATTCCAGGCGATGAGGAGGAGGACATCTTCAGCTTAACATACAGTCGGACACAGATGGTGAGCTGTTATACTCCCAAAAGTTTTTTATTGCACATTATTAAAGGAACACTCCGCCCATTTTCAACCAGCTTTGTATCATTAGAACATCAGTAGTATATCAGAAAACTGTAAACTGTTTTGAAGTCTGTCATTTAATTTGACAGTTATTGAGTGTTAAAGTGTGGACCAGTGACATCACTGGTCCACACTAACTCAAATGAATAACTCATTAACTCAGATAAACTCTCAATAACTGTCAAACTAGATGAATGATGAATAGTTTGACAGTTATTGAGAGTTGATTTGAGTTAATGAGTTATTCATTTGAGTTAGTGTGGACCAGTGATGTCAAATTAAATGACAGACTTCAAAACAGTTTCTGATATACTACTGATGTTCTAATGATACAAAGCTGGTTGAAAATGGGCGGAGTGTTCCTTTAAGGTCGAGGTGAATATCAGTTTGAGCATGTAATGATTTGAAGAGCACATTTTAATTGAGCACGTGTAAGTGCATTCACTTGCTATCTTAAGACCTAAGATGGTGCCAGCCTTCAACCCAACCGCCATCAGCCTCACCAAGAAGGCCCGGAAACCCCTTCCGCCAAGGGCCTCACCAACAACCCCCCCCCCCCACACACACACACACACAAACTCACTACCTCCTCCTAAACTCAACTGAACTCCCCCCCCCCCACACACAAACTCACTACCTCCTCCTAAACTCAACTGAACTCCGCCCCCCCCCCCCCCATAAAACTGGAACTCATATCTAATTTAATGCCTGTCTAACTGGGACTGTAAATTCATGTAAATTCCCTGCACATTAATGCCTATTTAACTTGTAAATTTCATGTACATTCAATGTAAACTCTTATTTAACTCCGACTGTAAATTAATGTAAATCCACTGTCTAATTAACGTCTATTTAACTCAGTCTGTAAATCTCATGTAAATCCAACGTAAATTCATATTTATCATCCACAGAACACTTCACCACTCATGTACATATTGTATATATTTACTCGATTTGATTGCACTTGCAACTTTGCGATTGTCTTTAGTTATCATCCTACTTCTTATCTCTGTATATTGATGTGACCGCTACGCTGCATACAGACACTAAGACAAATTCCTCGTATGTAACTTGTATACTGTGGCAATAAAAGTGATTCTGATTCTGATTCTGATTCTGAAGATCTTGTACTATACCCAAGAATGGAGGCGGCTTCTAGTCTTATACCACTTTCATACCAATGGCCAGGGATGGATCAGGGTTACTTGACCCATGTTCAACCCAAGTCAGTCAACACGGGTTAATCCCTGGTCATGCCAATTCAGATAGGACCTGGTTCCCAACCCAGGACAGATGCATAACAGTTAGCATAGGCTATTAGCTTAACAAATAGGAACCCGGGTAGTGCCATTCAACTGAAATGAACCCCTGTCCGACCCTGGTCCGCCAAGCCTAGTCGGGCAACCTGCGTTAACCCTTTCATACCCAAAATCAACCTGGGAATATTATTGTTGCTGAACATTGATGCGGAACAACCTTGAACATCTGCTAGTCTTGGTCTCCCCGTGGCTAACCCTCCTCTGGTTTTCTCCCTAGAATATTTGCCATGCCACAGGGGAACGCCCTGAACTCCGCCCTGCTCTGCCTCCTCCCCCTGATCATCACTGCCACTGCCCTAAGTCGGTCCTACCCCCGTTTCTCCCGCAATGACACCGTCTTCCAGCACCTGGTCCTCCACCCGGACCCCTCCGTGGGGACGGTGTACGTCGGGGCCAGGGACAGCCTCTTCCAGCTGGACGGATTGGACGGCCTCCGTCTGGAGCAGGAGGAGAGGACCGGCCCTGTGAACGACAGCAAAGACTGCCTCCCGCCGGTCACCGAGTCCAACTGTCCCCTGGCCCAGAGGACCAGCAACCACAACAAGCTGCTGCTGGTCGACCCGGGGGCGTCCGAGCTGATCACCTGCGGCAGCGTCCACCAGGGGACCTGCCAGAAGCGCAGCCTGGCGTCCGTCGGCGAGGTGCTCTTCTCCACCGAGAGGCCCGTGGACACGCAGTACGTCGCGGCCAACGACCCGTCCGTGTCCACCGTGGGGCTGGTGGTGGGGCCTCGCGCCGGGGAGCGCACGGTGATGTACGTGGGGCGGGGCTACACCGCCAGCCACCCGCCCATCTCCACCCGCCACCTCTCGGCCGAGCCGGTGTTCTCCTACGAGGAGACGGCCAAGCTGGCGGTGGCCGGCCGGCTCTCGGAGTACGACCATCATTTCGTGGCGGCGTTTGCCCGGCGCACCTACGTCTACTTCCTGTTTTACCGCCGCGACATCAAGGCGGTGTCGAGGGAGTACCGGACCTACGCCGCCCGCGTGTGCCTGGACGACACCTCCTACTACTCCTATGTGGAGGTTCCCCTTGTCTGCCGTTCGTCCTCCTCCGATTCGTCTTCATCCAGGAGCTACAACCTTCTCCAGGCGGCCCAGGTACTTTGTTTTGTCTACGCATGTCAGCGGGATCAAACCATGTGGCATGGAGAGCCAAGAGCCAAACACACACTACTTAAGATGATTTCACTGATTAGTTGAAGGTGTACCAGGGTTCGCAGCGGTTTTTGGCGGCCATGATGCACCATGGGTGCTGCTTCCTTCTGCTGTCCTCTTCCCCTGTTACGTCTAGCTTGACACAACACAGCCCGTTCTTAATGTACCCGTCTGTAAACGGTGCAGCTGAGCTGATAAATGCCGACTTGTTCAACGAGCAACAGGTTAGCGGATGTGATAGATAACATCATTAGGCTACATTCCCAAAACGAGTGTTATTTTGTGACGAGCAAACTTTTAACGTCGGAGTTCGACAAGGAAATGCGATGCGAGGAGGCACGCGCTGCAGTCATGGGCTGCAGTGCAGAGTACTATCCCGGCAGCGTCAAGCCAGCGTAAACACAGCTGCTCACGTTCTAGACCGGATATTGCTCCCAGAATTATTTTACAGCGGGAGCCTCACAAAAATAAGGTGGATATATATATATATATTTTTTTTATTTTTTTTATTTTTTTTTACTAAATGTATAACAGGTGCAGCACAATTGAGAAATGTTCACACATGCAATCCTCTCGCTCTCGTTTTAATTGTTGTCTGTGAGTTTCTCTAAAGCCTGCAAGTTCCCATACTAATTCTCAGTGTTAACTCATTGAGTGCCAATGACGACTATAGTCGTCAATTCAAATAGTAACGTAGAGTGCCAATGACGACTAAAGTCGTCAATTGCGTTTTTTGACGGTGGGACGTGGATCAAAGCCTGATCCATCTCCTGTGAAAGTATGGTGGATGTTGAATGTGTAAAAGCTATTTTACAGACCCATTAGGTGGCGACAGTGCTCTCCAGATTACAGAAAGGCGAGGAAAAAACAGAGAAGAAGTCATGGGGAAACGGAAATCGCATCCGTATGCATCGATATGCATGAAGCATAACGTTAGCTGTGCCTGCAGCAGCCAATCTGCTGCCACAAGTGAGCCCCTCCGTGTCCGCTGCGATAGCCCATCCGCATGATTAGTTGTGGAGTTGTTATTATTCTCAACTGGAAGCATGGGAGCCAGTGACAAATACACGCGGAACGCTGTAAAAAAGCTGGATGTAGCGCACTTTTCAGTACAGAGCAAACGCAGCAGAGAGCCACCAGAGACACTCCCACAGAGGTGGGGTTTGCAGTTGAGCGGGGTGGGGCACGCAGGGCAGCATACAACACTGACCCAGACAGACCCAGACAGCAGGACAGGATTGGCAAACGCAAGCTAGAATATCTGATGCCCACCAGCAGTAAATCAAGACCAGCAAGAAGCTGCAACCAGCAGCGCACGCAGGGGCCAGCGCTGCTGGTTGCAGCTAAAAAATATTATTTTGCCAAACAAAATTCCTTTGTTTTCACTGTTTTATTGAAGGAAATTATTTTTGAGGTGTGACTACATCAGAAAATATTAGCTTCAGAGTCAGTCATGTGCTTGAAATGCTTCATTTCACAAAAGGCTAATTATCTCAGCTTCTAATTTGAAACGTCTCTTTTTGGTGAAATCAACCTATCTTCTCCGGCTCATAACTAAAGAACGGAAAATGATATCAATAAACTTTTTTTTGCTGACGATAGAAGAGAGTCTCATCGTTCTTTGGGCATGTTTGGTGTTTACATAGTAATATCACACAATATTCTGTGGGCCTTGAGAAATCACTGAAAATGCTCTGAAACTCTGGCACTGGGAGCATCCGTTTTCCAAAAGTGGCTGGCACTCAATGAGTTAATGAACCTTGATCCATGTCTCAAACTAGTGTGTTGGGCCCTTGGATTTGAGGGAATCGGTCGTTGAAAAGTCCTTGAAGTTGATGTTGAAGAAGGTGTGGGAACCCTTGTGTACTGAAAGCACCTGGTGTAGTCTTTGGTTGGATTTAGTCTTTGGTCAAAAACCTGCATCCATGACACATCGCTTGAGAGACGTGATGTATATGTTTTAGCCTGAAGCATCCGCGTAGAAATACTTGCCTGAATCACAATTCACAATCAAGTTGACTGATTTAGTAGCTGAGCTTATACTTGAATTAGTCACCATTTCAGGAATAGAGAGGCAAAGTGACCGCCTACTTCCTGCTTCAGCACTGTACCAGAGATCTTCATCCGCCATTTATTTTCCCATAGACATTTTGTAAAATGCTTATAACAAGAGTTCTACTGGTTCAAACCAAACGGTTCAGCTAACGCTATAATCGGGAGAGACCATATTGTAGAACATTTCACTCGGACCCAAACTTCAAAAAACAACACAGAAAAAATATTTTCTTCAAACCCGCATCTTTTTACATTTTGGTCCGAGTGAAATGTTATGCGATATCTCCTGTTTCTAAATATATCTGTACCGTTTGGTTTGAACCAGTAAAACTCATTTTATAAGCATTTCACAAAATGTCTATGGGAAAATAAATGGCGGATGAAAATCTCCGGTACAGTGCTGAAGCAGGAAGTGACGTTCCACTTTGCCTCTCTCTAACCTGAGCAAAACATCTTGTTTCCAGGAATGAGTTCACATCAAGGCTTACGTCTCCGTTTGCTTTCCTTTCTTGTCTTGTTCTTCTGTCTGTGTTGTGACAGGTGGGGCAGGGCGGCGGCCGGCAGGGCGAGGCTCTGCTGGGGGTCTTCTCCGCCCGCATCAGCTCCACAAACAACAACCCGTCGGAGGCCTCGGCTCTGTGCGTCTACCCGCTGGACGAGCTGGACAGGCGCATCGACTCCACCCGTGACCTCTGCTACACCCAGGACGGGCGGGTGGAGGGAGGGGGAGAGGCGGCGTACATCGAGTACGAGGTCAAGTCCAGCTGTGCCAACCTGCCCACGGTAAGGAATGGACGGCTCGCGCAGAAGAAGCTGTTGTGGTCCAAATCTCAGGCTTTGCGTAGGGGTTCTTCTGTTGGGTAGAACATTGTGTTATCCTGCGACCTTGATGTTGAGGCGTACTGTAATCATATCGCCTGCCGGAGGAATGCCACATTGACACTGTGGTAGCAGCTCGTGACAGCTTACAGAGAGCCAAAGTGGAACGTCGCTTCCTGCTTCAGCGCTGTACCAGAGATTTTCAACCGCCATTTATTTTCCCATAGACATTTCGTCAAATGCTTGTAAAAATAGTTTGACTTGGGTTCAAACCAAACGGTTCAGATATATTTAGAAACAGGAGCGATCGCTTAACATTTCACTCGGACCAAAACGTTGGAAAAAATGCAGGTTTTTTCTATGTTGTTGTTTTTTAGTTTTGGTCCAAGTGAAATGTGCTATGGTCTCTCCCGATTATAGCGTTAGCTGAACTGCTTGGTTTGACGAATACAACTATTTTTATAAGCATTTTACGAAATGTCTATGGGAAAATAAATGATGGATGAAAATCTCTGGTACAGTGCTGAACCAGGAAGTGACGTTCACTTTGCCTCTCTATTGTTCTGCATGTGACTAAATCACTCAACAGAAACATTGTAAACATTGAAGATGAACATTGTATCTGCTTGATGGAAAGCGGAATGTTTGGGGCGTCTGGATAGTGTCGAGATACCGAGGTTCAATTCCTGGCAGCAGTAGTTCTGGCTTCGTCAGACGTTCCTACAGACACAATTGGCCGTGTCTGTGGGTGGGAAGCCAGTTGGGTATGAGTCCTTGTCGCTGCACTAGCGCCTCCTCTGGTCGGGGGCGCGTGTTCGGGGGGGGGGGGGGGGGGTGAACTGGGTGGAATAGCATGAGCCTCCCACTCGCTATACGTCCTGCCGGTGAAACTCCTCGCTGTCAGGTGAAAAGAAGCGGCTTGCGACTGCACATGTGTCGGAGGAAGCATGTGCTAGTCTACAACTCTCCCCAGATCGTCAGAGGGGGTGGAGCAACGACCAGGACAGCAGTACAGTTGGGGAGAAAAGGGGGGCTGGGATGTAAAAAAAATAAGAAAGAAAGAATGAAAGAAAGAAAGAATTTAAGATGATAATTGCATAATGGCGTGCACACACATGCTTGCACCCTACAATACATATTGTAACACTTCTGCTTGTATTTCTTCTGCTTTATGTATTCACCGTATGTAGCCCCGCCCATCATTGTATCACGACTTCCTGTTCAAAACGCCGGCTGTTTTACCTGCTCAAACTAGTCTGACTCACCTGGTCAAACTTAGTTTGACTCACATCATGAGTCAGACTAGGTTTATGAGTCACAGGAAGTGTAAATACAATCGGGACTTCCCACTGTATTTACACTTCCTGTTAGTCTCTCTCAAGCCAGACGGTCTCTTCTACATAAGGTGAATGGCGTACCGTATGGGTCCTGCCCTTACACAGTAGATCTACAGTATACACAGCAGTATGTATTTTGCTGGCAGACAAACTCCATGTTTGAGGGAAGCTAGTGAGGTCGTCCTTTACCTCAACCTTATTGACTCTAATGGCTTGCGTGGCTCGATTGGTCAGAGTGAAGGGCAGAGTGGTTGTGTAGAGAAACGGGGAGATAGTGAGACAGAGCGTTTTTAATGAGGCCCTTGGTGAGCTGCCCGGGCGCTCCCAGATGCCCCGGGAGCGGTTCTGCCCAGCTGCAGCCCTCCAGTGAACTCCTCCCCCCCCCGGTGCCGCCAGGGCCCCGCCCTCACCACCTTTTAATGGGATCGTTAGGGATCAATAAAACAAACTGACCCCGGAATCAGCGCCGCTGACACTTAATGAGCTCTGACAAGGAAGGATAGGGGCTCGTTTGAAGAGGACAGAGAGAGAGGGAGACAGAGAGAGAGAGAGAGAGAGAGAGAGAGAGACAGAGAGAGAGAGAGAGACACAGAGAGACAGAGAGACACAGAGAGAGAGAGAGAGAGAGAGAGACAGAGAGACAGAGAGACACAGAAAGAGAGAGAGGAGCTGAGACAGAGAGACAGAGAGAGAGAGAGACAGAGAGACACAGAGACACAGAGAGAGAGACAGAGAGAGACACAGAGAGAGAGAGAGACAGAGAGAGACACAGAGAGAGAGAGAGGAGCTGAGACAGAGAGACACAGAGAGAGAGAGAGACAGAGAGACACAGAGAGAGAGAGAGAGACAGAGAGAGAGAGAGACAGAGAGAGAGAGAGAGACAGAGAGACAGAGAAAGAGAGAGAGGAGCTGAGACAGAGAGAGAGAGAGAGACAGAGACATAGAGAGACATAGAGAGAGAGAGAGACAGAGAGAGACAGAGAGACAGAGAGAGAGAGAGGAGCTGAGACAGAGTGGAGCGTGTAAGTGAGGAGAAGAAAGATATGTAACAGCGCAGAGAGTTCCCCCTCGAAAGACAATAAGCCTTTCTTTATGAAAACAAATACGCTCTGAGCGGAATCAAAACGACGTCCCACTCTCTTTCCTCCTCCAGGGCCAATTATCTGGACCTACCGCTTGACTTAATGGAAAAGGGGGGGATCTGGAGTGGTTGTTTTGGCCGAACCAAAACAGCGAGTCTGCAGTCTCAGTATGAGACCACTTTTTAATCTGTGGTGCAATCCTCTTATGAGGAATTACTATGAGGATTTGATGGCGGCCCTCAGTCAATGGCCGGAAAGAGCGGACCTCTGCTTCGACAGACGTGAATATTCAATTATTAAATCGGCAATCAGAAGCATTAGTGTTGGACGTGTCAGTAGTAAGATCAGGTAAAGAGAAAGTTAGTTGATATTAGGCTCTTGCTTGGACCACACACACACATCTTCGGCCTTCATTGTGATGTGAACTATAGACATGCGTTGACAAAATCTGGCATATAAAACACACACACACACACACACACACACTCACACACACACTCTCGCAAGGTGACAACAATACCAGCCACACGCTGTCGCGGCTGGCAATTACTCATGCAATGAATTAACAAATCAATTAAAAAAAAAAATCAACCAATGGCATGTAAGGACATTGATCAGAGGACAAGTCACCTATTGAGCTCTCATGCTGGGTGCCATGTGTCGCAGAACACCCTGAAGGCGTACCCGTGCGGCTCCGACCACACCCCCAGCCCCATGGCCAGCCGGGCGGTGCTGCAGGCGGAGGCAGTGCTGCACAGCCCGGCCGCCCGCCTCACCGCCGTGGCCGTCAGCGTCAGAGACGGACACAGCATCGCCTTCCTCGGAGACTCCAGGGGCAGACTTCACAAGGTACACGTCACACAATGCTTTTCATTCATTCCAGGTTTTTTTTTTTAATCGCTTCAGTGTTTTTTCCCCTAGAAACATTTTCAGGCCTGGAGGGATTTCGAAACGTACCCCGACCACAACGGCTGGGGCCCTCGCTGGAGACGCTGAACTTTTAGCTAACCTGTTCGCATCTATGTTGGCAACGGCATCCCAAGTATCATCATACTATTATGGGATGCGATGCGATGTGAACAGTTATTATTTATTATTAGTATTATGGGATGTGCGTTTCCCAGGCAACGACACACACACGTTTGGAACAGCGCTGGCACGATGCTCCTAAAAGCAAAATGCTTATTGTTTTGAATGATTTGGCATCTTCTATTACTGTCAAACACTGTAAACACCAGTATTGTTGTATTGTAATAATATGCCATAAAAGTTTATATAATTTTGGGGAGAGCAGGAAAAATATTCAAAACAAACAAAAAAATCATTTTTTCTTCTGGCCTGGCGGAGGCGCTGTTGGCCTGTAGGGGAAACACTACGCTTATTCAGCTTTAGGCTCACTGGGGGCTTCAGAGCCTCCGATTCAACCAGAGCCAGGAATCAAACCTGCAAATTCCTTCTTGCTGTTATAGGTGCCCATTTTGACTGAGCCACTGTCCCAATTTTAACTTTTGGTACCTTTTCTGTTGTTCTACAATGAGATAGGACCATTTGAAAACTGAAATACCTGCTCATACAAACTGTTTTGGTAGCAAAACAGCAAACAAATAGCAAATGATGGAACTTTTTAAAGGATAGTTGGTAGATTAAAAATAAATAGAATACTGTCAGGATTCACTACTTTCAGTGATATTAAGTGAGTCGTTTTACAAAATGGGTAGTAGACGAAACACACAACGAGACGAAACACACAACTCCAAAATAAACTTCATCCCCCAGAAAGTATGCTAACCCACACTGCAGGTCAGTGCCTCATAAAGGTTGACGGTGCTGTTTGCCCCTGCTAAGAGACAATTGCAAGCAAACCAAACACTCCTCGCACCAGTTTCAACATTTGTTACCAATTTCAAGGATATTTTGGCCAGGGCCATTGCCAGCACCCATATATTACTACATTGTTATGCCTGGAACTTGGAGTATTCCAGTCATTCCAGCCTCCTGTCTGGTGTCTGGTCCAACATACACAGTCGACGAGCAGATCTCCATGGCTCCATGTCTACAGCGTGTGGTTGTTGGAGGCCAGGACTCGATGCATTTCTGAGCAAATACCTTAAGGCAGCGATAACCTGGCCGGCTTTGTGGGCAATAGTGGAGGTCCTTCACTATTTGTCTTTAATCACATGGACATATCCTGTTGCTAAGAGATGTCAGGGTAGATTTTTGAACCATCTCACCTTGTTTTGATTGGTGGGAGGGGAGGGCTGCCTAGTACTACTGTATATATAAACTGCCCAAAATCCCACAAGCTAGATACTGTAGCAGGAATAGCTTGTAGTTTCATGAAGGCATGCAGATAAGGGGATTGTAGACATACCTCTGCTGTGAGGTGTTTGTAGAGTTGGTCGTCGTCTGGTAGTGCGTGCCCCAGACACAGAATGTACCTCTGCTGTGAGGTGTCTGTAGAGTTGGTCGTCGTCTGGCAGTGCGTGCCCCAGACACAGAACGTACCTCTGCTGTGAGGTGTCTGTAGAGTTGGTCATCGTCTGGTAGTGCGTGCCCCAGACACAGAACGTACCTCTGCTGTGAGGTGTGTGTAGAGTTGGTCATCGTCTGGTAGTGCGTGCCCCAGACACAGAACGTACCTCTGCTGTGAGGTGTGTGTAGAGTTGGTCATCGTCTGGTAGTGCGTGCCCCAGGCACAGAACGTACCTCTGTTGTGAGGTGTCTGTAGAGTTGGTCATCGTCTGGTAGTGCGTGCCCCAGACACAGAACGTTTAGGTAGCAGATCAAAGTGGCGCTCCGTGCAGCCAGCTGAAGAAAACTATTATAACAGGATTATCACTTCACCGCAGGACACATTCCACTGTGTCCAGATACAGGACTCCGTTTCTGTGTGTGGGTGTGTGTGTGTGCGCGTGTGTTTCTGTGCGTGCTTTTGTGTGTGTGTGTTTGCATGCGTGCGTGCGCGTGTGTTTCTGTGCGTGCGTTCGTGTGTGTGCGCGTGTGTTTCTGTGCGTGTGTGTGTGTGTGTGCGTGCGTGCGCGCACGTGTGTTTCTGTGCGTTCGTGTGTGTGTGTGTGTGTGTGTGTGCGTGCGTGAGCGCATGTGTGCGCATGTGTTTCTGTGCGTGCGTGTGTGTGTGTGTGTGTGTGTGTGTGTGTCTGTGTGTGTGTGTGTGTGTGTGTGCGCACGCGTGCATCTGTGTTTCTCTCCCTCACTCTCCCACACACCCGTGGGACAGACCTCATTGTTTCAGGGCTTATACGTGGGTGACACACATGGAAACCTCACTTTGGACTTCATTGCCTCCTAACTCTGCACAGCTCTTGTATCCATCAGATGTCACAATGTGACATCCAGTCCAGCCAAACCATACCTGCATTTGATCCTTTTTGTACACAAATCTAGATGGTTTTCCCATCACTGCAAGTGTTCACTCCAATGGACCAGTTTTTTTTACTCTCAAGAGTTCAAGGAAGTAAGGTCCTGGATTAAGCAGCACTGTCGAGTTGCAGCAAAATGGACAAAATGGTTTGTGTTGTACTTTGAATGACACTTTGAATGATGTTGATGACAATGATGATGACGATGTTGATGACGATGATGATGATTTGTAAACATCTTGTATCTTGTATCTTGAAAGTTTTTTTTTTTTGGTAAGTTTTTTTTTTTTTTTGTAATCAAATTGTACATTATCAGCTTTATTTTCCCCTTCCTGGCTGTTCATTGGCTAATGAGTCACGCATTTTGGTCCTCCGCTGACGCCACTCTCTCTCTAGAGGACACTACCACTACCGCAGCAGCTTTGATTTAATGCGACGTGTGATTGGCCCACTACCGCAGCAGCAACTACAACTCATTCAGTCTGTGGTGCTGAAGTGGAGCGGAGTTGGCAGTTCAGCGGGCCCAGATGCCACGGAAATGTTCAATTCATATCATGGGTAGTAGAAAAAAAGAAAGTAGAAAAAAGTAGAAAAAAAAGGTGTTGAATAATGTATCGGTATCACTTTAAGGGTAGTGTGGTATTACTGGTATCGCAATTTGTTAAACCATAGAGACACTGCATAGAGACACTGCATGAAATAGGCCATGCCCATCACGGGGGAAATCGCTCTGTTCAGTCCCATTCACCAGAGTCATTTTCCTTGAATTAAACATAGCTAAAAGCTGTTGTGTTGTGGGGCTGCGCACACAACAAATGTAAAAAAAATCGCCAATTCAAGTTTTTTTGTACTCCCGAGCAAAACAAGGAAGCCATTGAGCATTCGCGAGAAGAAAATGTGGATTTAGCTGTCAAGGAAGTAAGTTGGAGTGTTCATCTTCCATATATATGATCTTTGTGTGCAACTACGTGACATACTGTAGGAGAACGCCAGCGCGTCTGATGCCATCTGTCTGATGTTACACCAGCGTTATTTTCATTCATTTAAACATGCCTAAAAGCTCATGTCATAGTATTTCACTTCAGGCCACTGTGTGGGATCGTTTATCCAGCGTTGTTTGGGCAATGAAAAGGGACACTGCTCCAGGTCAACTGAGTTCATTTTCTCGATGTACCTTTCCCTCTCCGTTGGAGGAAGTGTACTGAAATAATCTTTTGACATTATCTAAAAAGAAAACTGTCCGAATCCCTGTAAAACCCCACAAAACTATTTATATCTGATGAGAGTTCCTCCGTTCGCCCCGGTTAGCCGCGGTTTATTTTGCTAGCTGCAGTCTTCAGGCAGTGCTTCCTTGTATTTTCCCCCGTCTTGGGCGTGGCTTCTGAATGATGACGCGTTTTGCAGTGTCTCTATGAAATAGGCCACGCCCATCACAGGGGGAAAGCTCCGTTCATTTCCACACCACACACCAGCCAGTTCAAGTTTTTTTGTACTCCCGAGGAAAACAAGGAAGCCATTTGAGAATTGGCGAGAAGAAAAATGTGGATGTTGCTGTCAATGAAGTAAGTTGGAGTGTTCATCTTCCGTATATACAATATTTTTGTGCGAGAACCGACCATGCACGTGACATAGCCGGAGAACGCCAGGATTGGAGGGGGGGTTTCCGTTTTCCCCACGTCTTGGGCGTGGCTTCTGAATGATGACGCGCTACGCAGTGTCTCTATACCCAGCCCTTACAGCATGACATCTCCTTCTGTAACCATGACGCGCAAAATCACAAACACGTGATTCCGAGCGGCCGAGCCTTTACGGAGCAACTTCCTGTATTCTGATGGGCTGCTGCTGAGTGGCTCCCTCTTAACAGGCCAAAGCGATTGTCCGCTCTCTGCACACACAGTGATCAAGTGAGCAGCTTATGGAAAAGAGGCGTGGAACTCCTCTGCTAATCTCATTGGCAAGAGGTAACATGAGAGTTTGAGGGCCTGGGAATCACTTTAAGCCGGAGGTGTCTTCCTGTCCGTCATATTAGATTTGACTGGGCGGTAATCACATTCGTGGCCACTTTCACTGTGATGCTGCGCGCGGGGCTTGATTTGATTTGCGATCGAGTTGCATGCCGGAGAAGATATGCCCCCTTTTTTTTTCCCCTCCAGCTCTCTTCTCCAGCTCTCGCAACACTGATTTATTTTCTGTTCTGTAGTAGACCCGTAACACAGAAGATGCCCAGTAGCACTACGTATCCCTGTCACTGTTTCTTTGTATATGTGTCATCGTGAATCGTCATCATCATCATCATCATCATCATCATCATGTGTGTGTGTGTGTGTGTGTGTGTGTGTGTGTGTGTGTGTGTGTGTGTGTGTGTGTGTGTGTGTGTGTGTGTGAGTAGAGTGAGTGAGCAGAATTATGTTCGGCCACAGCCATGCGCCATTGTACGTGCGTGCGATCGGGCTGCAACAGAAAGAGCACCCCTGCCACTATGACATCATCAGTGATGTCATCAGTGTCATTATTGACCAGTCTGCCGGAAAGCCACAAGATGATGAAGAATAAGAATGAGAAGTTTATGTGAGTGAGTGAGTGAGTGAGTGAGTGAGTGAATGAGTGAGTGAGTGAGTCATAAACCCCCATTTTGATTAAGCAGCATCAGAAACAAAAAAATAAAAAATAAATACTCTATATACAGTACACATTCCGACCTAGGAATTGTTCTGTAAATCTACTCTTACCACTGGACGGAGTTGAGGCTTCAGGGCCATCAGGACAAAATGATGGAGGAGAAAGTTCACTTCACCCGGCCAGAACATTTGGAATTGTTTGTTGTTGTCAGCGTGTTTGTTCTCTGAAGTCTCTGATGTTTTTCTATGTCTTCAGGTGTTTCTGGGTCCAGATGGCCAGGTGGAGATGTACGCTACCACAACCATCCAGCCCAACTCCCCCATCAACAGTGACCTTCTGCTGGACCAGACTGGAGCACACATCTACATCATGACCGACACTGCTGTAAGTTACAAGATTCAAGATTCAAGATTCATTTATTGTCATTTTTGTCGTACTTGCATACAACAAAGACGAAAATTGTACCTCACTAGAATAAGCAGTGCCAACTTAGTTAGACAGACGAGACTAAAGTAAATACAAGGAACTTTAGGTGAGAAAAACACATTCTATGTAAAAGGCTACTACCTAAAGGGATAAAACGATTCTAGATGAACAGATTACTTATGTTACTTATGTTTTACGTTTTATATATTCTGTTTTTTGTGTCTTTCGGGGACAACGGATGGAAATTAGCCTTGTGCTAAATCCGGCAATTTTTACACTCTTATTATGTTCCAGGTGACTGTATCTGCTTCATGGTTTTTGTGTTCATTGATTTTGCACTGTCCCGTCCAAATAAACAAATAAATAAATAAATAAATAAATTACACGAGGGCCATGGTAGAATAAAAAGAAATAAATCTGGGATAAAAAAAACGTAGTGCAAGTGTCACATTTAAAGTGTGATAATGTTATAAAATGACATAGTACCATGTAGCGCTGGGTGACATGTAGCGCTGGGTGATATGGACAAAAATCATATCTCTGTCTTGTTAGGCTGATTGGCGATACACGATATATATCTTGGTATTTTAATATATATCTTGGTATTTTCTATGAAGTGGCCTAAATGTTCAGTTCTAAGTTGAAAGCCACATGTCATGTGACACACGTGTTCTGAATGAGCATGCAGCACACAATACTAGGGATGCACCGATCCACTTTTTTCACTTCCGATCCGATTCCGATACCTGAATTTGGATATCTGCCGATACCGATATTATGCCGATACCAATATTTTTCTTGAATATAGAGCAGTGGTTCCCAACCTTTTCCAACTCAGGGCCCACTTTTATGTCTCAAAAATGTTCGCGGCCCACCTCCGACCCCATAAATACAAAGGCCATATAATGCATTCTCAGAGCACTTTTTTATTGAAAATTGAACATAAAGGACTGAACTGAATACAGGAGAAACATGTTTGAAGCTCCACAGTCACTAACACAGCACCTGTAACATGTTGCAACACCTTCAGTATTACAGTTTTCAAGGAGCTGTCCACACACACACACACACACATACACACACACACACGCACGCACACACACACACACACACACAGACACACACACACACACACACACACACACACACACACACACACACACACACACACACCAATCATTCAAGGAGCTGTCCATCAGCACCACACAGATGTCAGAAATGACAAGCAAGGGGCTGTCTGTAACAGGCTAATTAACAAATTATTAATAAATAACGGTATCCTTCAACAATGGAAAAATGCATTCTCATAACAATTTGACATCCAATATCAGATCCAAACAAAATCCAAATATCAGAAGAAAGCCCATTAAATCGATAGGGTTACAAATAAACACAAACCCAATATAAAGATGATGTAAAGATGAAACTTCAATTCAAGCAAAAGCAATAACATCAAAGAAACAAAAATCATACTTTTTCAAGTATGATTTTTCCAAATCTTTCACAAAAAAAATTGAAAAAAAAAAAAAAAATTTTTTTTTCAAAAATCATACTTTTTTGGAAATGATTTGGCGACCCACTTGCAATACCTTCGCGGCCCACCAGGGGGCCGCGGCCCACAGGTTGGGAATCACTGATATAGAGTATAGGCAAAGATCTGGCCAATTAAAAAAAAAAATTTAAATATACCTTGCAAAAAGCAGACAAAATTAGGAAAATAATACAAGGCAAAGAAGGATACTATTATACGTGGGCAAATTACGGCCAGCGCCCGCCCTCTGTGGGGCCCGCGCTGGAATTGCAAACATTTTTACGATTCCGATCCGATCTGATCCGTGAATTGGTGCCAATATCGGCTACCGATATCGGATCGGATCGGCCCCGTCCCTACACAATACACACATATGCACACGGGACATAAAGGCCCATAGCCCTTTTGGTGACTCTGCAAACGCAGCCACTCGCCCAGATGTCTCCATACACACGACGACGGAACACGAGTTGTAATTCATCGTCTTGCCATTCATCGTTTTGTCAGACTTGTCAGGCTTTTGCTACTTCCTCAAGCTGTGTCTCTCTTACTGAGAACGGGGATAATAAAAGCCAAAGAGAGGCAAAGGCTATGAAAGGGAACAGAGGAGCCAGCTGGCCGTGGGGGTTGGAGGTCACGAGCCCCTCCGCTGTGAGTGGTACAACAGTCAGCAGGAGGTGTGAGGTCAGACAATAACAATGGTATTGATCAGAGAAAGTGGCCTCCATTGTGTTGGCACACTCCCTACAGAGAGTGTCTGTGTGTGGGATGCTGGAAGCTGATCAATGGAAAGCCAACACGGTCATCCAAATATAATGTAAGTGCTCTAGCCTCATGTAAAACTCTATGACATCATCAGTGATGTCATAAGATATAATGATGTCACAATGCCTATGACATCATCAGTGGTGTCACTCGCTGATGACGTCATCCAATGTGGGACAAAAATTGAATCAGACAAACAGAGCCCGCTTACTCCATATGATGATGCTATTTCTTCAGTTCCTTCTTTACTAGCTAGTTAGCATCTTCCGCTCTGAAAAGAACCTGGAAAAACTGGGGCTCAGCCCACTGAGGTTTAACTCAACCGCTACCCAAAAAAAAACGTTTGCACAACCATCTCCAACCTGTCTCAAGCAGTTCCAGACAAAAGTCGCCAAACAAATCCACCTCTCAGTCTTGTATGTGACTCGCTTATTTCTTGTGGTGTTCAGGTGGAGAAGCGTCCCGTGGCAGAGTGTGGAGATCACCTCGACTGCCAGTCATGTCTGTCTGCTAGAGACCCCTACTGTGGCTGGTGTGTCCTGGAGGGACGGTGAGTCTGTGTGTGTGTGTGTGTGTGTGTGTGTGTGTGTGTGTGTGTGTGTGTCTGTGACGGTGTGTGTGTGTGTGTGTTAGTGTCAACGCTCTCATGCATCATCATGTGTGTCGTCTATCTCTTTACACATATTTCTGGAGAACCAATAGATAACTATAATACATTATGCAATCCAAAATGATCACATTGTTGCTAAATGGTTATGGAAAATTTCCAGGTAGCAACATATCAGTTGAACGTTGGTTGCCCTGACAGACACACAGCATTGATACAGTACATTTCAGGGTTTGTCTTATAAAACAAATCTACTTGTTCCAGCAGTCTAAGTGTAGCCTATTTCTTGGTCATAACCTGTCACAAAAACCCGCTTGGAGAAACGTTAAAATTAGACCAGGAAAACTGGACATTGATTGTGTTTCAGTCTCATTACTCTGCTGCTACTAGTGGGCACCTTTCCACTGTACATATTGTGTTACTCTGTTATCTCATTACTGCTGTGATATCATGCACCTTATCACTGTACATATGTTATTACTCTGACTGTCACTTATCTGCAAACCATGTCACCACAAAGCTCACTTACTGCTGCTACCTCTGATGCACGCCTGGCCTGACCCTGTACATATTCTAATTAACAGCAAACTTAAGCCACCTCACCTAGCTGACAAGTCTGTTTATACTCTGTTAATACTGTTTATATCTGTTAAGATCTGAATCCTTTTATAATATTTTATAAGTTTGGTATGTTTCCACTCACGCAATATTTTTACAAATCTGTTTATACTCTGTTAATACTGTTTATATCTGTTAATACTCTCTAGATCTGTTCAAATCGGAATCCCTTTATAATATTTTATCATCTCTTTAGATCCTTTATATTTGATCTGTTTATGTCTTGTATATTTGTTCTTATCAATGTTAATGAGCAGCACCAACCACACACAAAGACAAATTCCTAGTATGTGAAAAAACACACCGTGGCAAAATAAAATCATTCTGATTCTGATTCGGGGTCTCTCGCCTTTTCGTCCGCTCAGGTGTGGCCAGCGCTGGGAGTGCCAGCGAGGCTCTCTGCAGGACCACTGGCTGTGGAGCTTCGAGCCGAAGCAGCAGTGCCTCGGTGTGCAGCACCTCAGCCTCTACAACATCAGCCGAGGAGAGAGCACTGATGTAATGTGAAGAAGGATGCATGGCTGTGATGAATTAGAACTGTGTGTATGAATCAATAGACCGGAAGGATTTCCATCTGGACTTTCTCCACTCCGTCCTGGACTTTCCGGAGGCTTAAGTTCTGCTGGGAATTGTTTGTAGAACTTAAACTGCAATCCGTTTCTGCCCGTCTCTTCACTTCCATTCTCTCTCTCTCTCTCTCTCTCTCTCTCTCTCTCTCTCTCTCTCTCTCTCTCTCTCTCTTCATCTCTCTCTCTCTTCATCTCTCCCTCTCACTCTCTCTCTTCATCTCTCCCTCTCTCTCTCTCTCTCTCTTCATCTCTCCCTCTCTCTCTCTCTCTCTCTCTCTCTCTTCATATCTCCCTCTCTCTCTCTCTCTCTCTCTTCATCTATCTCTCTGTCTCCCTCTCTCTCTCTCTTCATCTATCTCTCTGTCTCCCTCTCTCTCTCTCTCTGTCTGTCTCCCTCTCTCTCTTCATCTCTCCCTCTCTCTCTCTTCATCTATCTCTCTGTCTCCCTCTCTCTCTCTCTTCATCTATCTCTCTGTCTCCCTCTCTCTCTCTCTGTCTCCCTCTCTCTCTTCATCTCTCCCTCTCTCTCTTCATCTATCTCACTGTCTCCCTCTCTCTCTTCATCTCTCTCTCTCTCTTCATCTCTCCCTCTCTCTCTCTCTCTCTCTCTCTCTCTTCATCTCTCTCTCTGTCTCCCTCTCTCTCTCTCTTCATCTCTCCCTCTCTCTCTCTTCATCTATCTCACTGTCTCCCTCTCTCTCTCTCTCTCTCTCTCTTCATCTGTCTCTCTGTCTCCCTCTCTCTCTCTCTCTCTCTCTCCCTCTTCATCTCTCCCTCTCTCTCTCTCTTCATCTATCTCTCTGTCTCTCTCTCTCCATCTCTCTCTCTTTCTCCCTCTCTCTCTCTGTCTCTCTCTCTCAGATCACAGTGTCGGTCGCAGGCCTCCCCAGTCTAGGAGAAGCAGAGGCCTACTCTTGCTTCTTCCAGGACACAGAAACTCCCGCCTCGGTCACCAACACCGGTGTGACATGCTCCACACCTGATGCCAGCAGCCTGCCTCCCATTGGCCAGGGAGATGGTGAGTGACGGGCCATGTGGCCAGTAAAAAATGATTACTGTCCAAACCATCACTAGGTTATAATGTCCAAAGTCCACACTATCACAATAACCATACCTGAGTGTGTTTTTGTGTGTGTTCAGTGGTAAGTGAGTTGGACAAGAGAATAGGTTGCAAGGTTAATGCCTGTCTATTGCTTTTTATATCTCTCTACTGCAGGGCATGTCATTCATAATACTATTCATTTTCATATTCATATTCATTATAATATAATACAATAATATGATCAATATCTGTTAAAATCTGAATCCATTTATAATATTTTATAATCTCTTTAGATCCTTTAGATTTTATTTGTTTATGTCTTGTATATTTGTTCTTATCAATGTTAACGAGCACCAACCACACCAAGACAAATTCCTAGCATGTGAAAGCATACCTTGGCAAATAAAATAATTCTGATTCTGATTCTGATTCAGATTCTGATTAACCATTATCATATCATGCTTTGTCTTGATGCAGACTTTGTGATGGTGACGCTGTCCCTGAGGTTCCTGAACGTGACGGTTGCAGAGACAGAGTTCACCTTCTACGACTGCAGCTTGGTCCAGCAGCTCTCTGGGCGCAGGCCGTTAGTACACGCACGCAGCGCGCGCGCGCGCGCGCACACACACACACACACACACACACACACACACACACACACACACACACACACACACACACACACACACACAGACACACACTAATATACAGTAGCCACTACCAAGGTAGCGACTACTCTTCCTGGGGTGCACAGGAGTAAACATTACATCATCATACAGATACAAATACAAAATAGTGTATTTAACATATTTAGTATTTAGTATAAATTTGGATTACACATTACTCTAAATTGATCTACTGAAATAAAGCAGTTTCTTTGTTATTAGCAATGGACTCTTAACCTCTAAATAATGTCATTAACGCAACAATTCTGTGCCTTACATCAACAGATTTACTGTGCCATCTGTTGTTCTGACAAACTCAGGATTCCCAAATTCTTTGGAAAAAGAAAATAAAAAGTTACTCATAGGAAAATGTACTTACAGTAGCTGAAGCTGTTGTCCAGAACCTCTTTGAAATAAGTGTAACAGAGGAGTGCGAATTCCTGACTTGAAAGTAGCCTTTTAAATGAGCAATTTAGTGAGTATAATATCCTTCTCTAGTCTTTAATGAGAAGAGCAAGACAATCTTTCTGTCTCGCGTGTATCCTTTTTTTTTACACAATTTATTTAAATGCAATAGGTAACTAAGAGTGAAGTTGGATCACTAAGGGACTGCAAAATGCATGTAAAAAGAAAAATACCTTGTACAGAGAATTTATTAAACAAAGAACGAATGAAGCAGAAAATAAATATAAAAAATATAAAAATAAACTAACAAATATAATGAGGAGATGTAGGAAGGATTATTATAGTAAATTATTAGATAACAGTAAAAATAATATTAAAGGAATATGGAATATATTAAATGGTATTATTAGAAATGATTCAGGAAATACAAATTATCCTCAATATTTTATTGATAAGGATATTAATAATTATAATATGGAGGATGTTGTTAATAGTTTTAATGATTTCTTTGTAAATGTGGGGCCAAACTTGGCTAAAAATATTTCCGATCCTGTGACATCTAAGGAATGCAACCAGAACATCATTGGAATGAATTCATGTTCAATGTTTCTTACAGCAGTGGAGGAGAGGGAAATTATAGAAATTGTTGATAAATGTAATAATAAAACGTCCACTGACTGTAATGATATTGACATGAAATTAGTCAAAAGGGTAATTGGAGGGATTTCTAAACCACTTACATACATCTGTAACTTATCATTCCAAACTGGTAAATTTCCGAGCAATATGAAAATAGCCAAAGTCATACCATTGTTTAAATCTGGGGACAAACACAACTTCACAAATTATAGACCTGTTTCTTTACTTCCACAATTCTCCAAAATTTTAGAAAAACTATTCAATAGTAGATTAGACAAATTTATTGAAAAGCACAGTCTACTCAATGATAGCCAATATGGATTTAGAGCAAATAGATCAACAGTGATGGCATTAATGGAATCAGTTGAGGGAATCACAAATTCTATAGATGAACACAAGTATGTAGCTGGAATATTTATAGATCTTAGGAAAGCGTTTGATACTATTAATCATGACATATTAATTAATAAAATGGAGAGATATGGGATTAGGGGAATAGTATTACAATGGGTGAGAAGTTATTTGAGTAGCAGGAAACAATTTGTGAAGTTGGGGGAGTCTGTATCATCATGCTTGAACATTGCTTGTGGAGTCCCCCAGGGGTCAGTATTGGGTCCTAAACTGTTCATTTTGTATATAAATGATATGTGTGAGGTATCTAAAATATTGAAAATGGTGGTATTTGCAGATGATACAAATATTTTTTGTTCTGGAGCAAATTTACAGGAGCTATTGGACCAGGTCACTTGTGAATTGTATAAATTAAAAAGGTGGTTTGATATAAATAAATTGTCATTAAATTTAGCTAAGACCAAATTTATGATATTTAGTAATTATAAAATAGATAATCAAGTAAATATACAGATAGATGGTGTTGATATTGAAAGAGTGTTTGAAAACAAATTTCTTGGGGTGATAATAGATGATAAAATTAACTGGAAATCACATATTAAATATATACATAGTAAACTATCTAGAAGTATTTCAGTTTTGAGCAAAGCAAAGCAGGTTTTAGACATGAAATCACTCCGCATGCTCTACTGTTCCCTGGTCTTACCATACTTAAATTATTGCTCAGAGATTTGGGGAAATACCTATAAAACTTCACTTCATGCAATAACCATCCTTCAAAAAAGAGCTATAAGGATAATAAACTATGCTGGATATCGTGATCATACTAACATACTTTTTCTAGATTCAAATCTTTTAAAATTAATGGAAATTATAGAATATAAAACTGCGATTATAATGTATAAAGCCAGGAATAATCAACTTCCTGGAAATATCCAGGCGATGTTCTCTGATAGAGAGGGGGGTTATTGCCTCAGGAGGGAGTTAAATTTAAAAACCCAAAGAGCTCGGACGACATTAAAATCATACTGTATCTCAGTATGTGGAGTAAAGCTATGGAACGGTATGGATGTGGAGCTACAGCAATGTTCAAGTGTGATCCAGTTCAAAAAGAAATATAAAAAATGCATTATTATGAGGTATAGGGAGGAAGAGTTATAGTAACAATATTGAGTTATATATAATCTGTGTATGGTGTATATTAATTTCTGGACGGTTGTATATTGTATATATTGTATTGTATTGTATATTGTAATGAAATATAATTATGAAAGTGATTATTGTGGTTATAATAATGATTATAATGATAATAATTATTAAGATATCCTATGTATATATATGTATATATATATATGTGTACCGGTATATGTGCATATTCGGGTAATGCAATGTATATGCAGTGTAATTGTCAATTGTGTAATTATTTGAATTTGAGAATTATTGTCTCTGTTTTTGTTTATAATTGATTATTCGTTAATCATTTTTCTGTTGTATAGCTTGTTTAAGTAAGAAGGGTAGGCGCTATAAGCTATAGCTTCAGCCTACACCTTTTCGGTCTATCAGCCTTGTGCTGCTTGTTTGTACTTTTTCGTTTTATTTTATGAAATGTTTTAATTTCCCATGACCGAAATAAATAAATAAATAAAAAAGTTAAGTGGTTTAAAATGTTAAAATATGCTAAATAAGAACCACCACATACAGAATTTTTCTTCATCAATTTACAGCTGTCATTGTTTGTCTGAAGCCTAATGAACATTTAACAGTTAAATCATATTAGAACTGTAAATACTTTCAATATATATATATTTTTTTATATATATATTTCCCCCCGATTTTTATCCCCCATTAGTGCTAATTTAAATGTATTTATCCTGGTTGCTGCTCCACCCTCTGCCAATCTGGGGAGAGCCGAAACTGGCTCCATGCTTCCTCCGAGACATGGGCAGTAGCCAGCCGCTTCTTTTCACCTGACAGGGGAAGCTTCACCGGTACGACATAGCACGTGGGAGGATCACGCTATACTTTCAATATAGTTGAACAGTTTAAACAGTTTGAACATAACACATTAAGGATACTATATACATATTACAACAAAACGTTTTAACATCATACAACTACTATAGGTTAAAAAAAATTATACCACAGAAAATCCTGAACCGATATGATAGGAGTATGATATGGTCACTATTACTGTAGCTTATTATTAGGTACACAGACAGGAATGTTGCAGTGAGTTTTGGTGAGGGTTTTCTTGCTTTCTTATTAGGACCTCATTATAACCTATTTTAATCATTCTTCCTTAAGTTAATATATCCAACCGTTTCTAAATAAAGACCAGTAGTCTGGCCTGGTGCCAGTTGGTGATGTGTGCTCTGTGCTCTGCCAGGTGCCAAGGCTGTGTTAGCAGCCGCTGGGGGTGTAACTGGTGTGTCCACCAGCACGTCTGCACACACAAGCACACCTGCGAGCGGGGGGTCACCATCTACAACCAGAATGTGAGTCCACCAACATAGTCCACATAGAGGGAAGCAGACGTGTTGTTGTGAGATATGTTCTTTAGATGCAGACAGATCAGCAGGTTTGGAGTATGGATATGGTTAAAGAACAACATTGAAGAACATTGATCATACTGTACTGTACCGTGTGCCATGTCGTGCATATTAGTCTGTGCTCTCTGTTTGCTGTGTTTTTTCTGTTTTCCCCTCTTTATTCAGTATTGTTTTGAGCATGAATCTGTTTTGCGCTGCTGTCACTTTAATGTATTTGCGTACCCTTCCGTTTTACCCTGATTTTCTTTTCGCCCCTCCCCTTGTCCTCCCCCTGCCTCTCTCTCACCCTCTCCTCCCCTCTCATTGGCTGCTATTCCATCCTCAAGTTCAAACCGCCAGCGCCCACCACCTCACCACCCACCAGAAAACTGACCCCTTTACCTCCCACTGCCCCCCCGCCTGTTACAACAACAACAACAACAACAACAGTGACACCAACAACAACCACCCAGCCACCACCCACAGAGCCTCCTGCCCCCACCGTAGCAGCTGTGCCCTCCACAGTCTCTGTAGTGACGTTCTCGGTGACACCCCTCACCACCCCAGAGCCCACCGCTGCATCCACCTCGCGCCCTCCTTTGCCCCGGACCACCTCCTCCGTCAGTGTCTCCACCCAGGGCACCACCGCGCACGTGGAGGTGACCGCCGATGGCGGCGGTGGGGGAGATGCCAGAGGCGGGGATGACCCGGTAACCGGGAATAAATCGTTGGACGTCTTTGAGGAATTCCCCCTGACCACGTTACCCGGCGGCCAGGCCGACTCCGACCTCGGTCTTCTAGGGCCGTCCGGCGAAGCGGCGAGCTCCTCCTCTGGCGTGAGCTCGACCACCTCCAGCGAGTCGGCCACGTCGGCGGATTTAGCCGGCGATAAGGAGGGAATCCCTCTGGCTCGCACCGAAGAGAGCGACTCGGTGGTCTGGATGAAGGAGTGGGACAAGGCAGAGGGAGAGACGGAGGTAGAGATGGAGACACCGCCTCTCTCCGCGACAGGCCCATCTATCGCAGGTGGCACCGAGAGGTCTATCTCCCATACGCGCTCTCCCGACGCCGATATTGACCCTAACCGTGACTCTGCAGCAAGCTACCAATCAGATTCGTCGACTGACTCAAAACTTCCGGTGAGTGGAGAAGCTACTGCGGGTGCAGCCGTTGTAGAAATAGGTGAATGGTGATGGGACTTCTACTACCACTTCATACTTGACAGGGTGATGATGTGAGATACATCATAGACTGCTGATGTATTGTCCCAGTGGAGATATTGCATACAGTACTCTCTGTTGCACGTTATCTCTCTCCAGTCAGCAAGAAAGGCCAAATGATCAACACAAAATCAATATCGAATCCCTCATTATGCATTGATGGAAGAACTTTAGGGCTCTAACCTGGCAGATCTTATCGATGACCCTCTCCATATCATTCCATGAGCCACATTCAGATTCCAGCTGGGGAAAATAATATTGCACTAACCCAGAATGAGCTAGTAAACAAAATCCATCCCTGCTCGCACTTTATTTCCGAAGCCAATGTCCCTCCTTATGTATGACTTGTTAAATGTTGCATTATAGTATTGTGTTTTTGTCTTTATTACAGTGAGCTCTCAGGATTTTTTCACTCTACTTTTTGCTTAGTCTTTGTTTTTTTCCTCTGTCATTTTGCATTTTATTTACTTTTCCCTTGTATATTCAGGATCTCTAGTTTCTGTCATTTCTTTGGTAGCTTTGTTATGCTGTTGCTTAAAGGTGATGTTAGCTGTGACAGCTGTTTCCGATGCAGGCTGCGGGTGTATGTAGGATGGTCCTATTTCCTTTGCCTTTTTATGTATGTATTGACATTTTGTAATGTTTCTCATAATGCGTGATAATATGTCAGCAGGAGTGTCCGTGTGTGGAGAAAATTCAGGGTACCTCTCTCCTCCCAGTCAATGTGGAGAGGAAGATCACTCTGGTGGGACAACACCTAAACCTTTTTCAGGTAACGTAACTGCTCCACAAGCTCAATGTACCACAAGAACTACATCGACTTTTTGGATTTGGGATTTTTTGGTTTGAATTGGTCACCCGATAGCTACAGTATGTGATGAGAGGATTGGTACCAAAACTATTTTCTTCCCCACTTTACTAGGGTGTAAAAGCTCAAATTCAACTCCTTAAAGGGACAGCTCACCCTAAAATCCAAAATACATATTTTTCCTCTCACCTGTAGTGCTATTTATCCATCTATATCGTTTTGGGATAGTTGCCTGAGTTTTGGAGATAGAGGAGAGAAGGCAGAAACTCTGCGGCCGATATCTCTAAAACTCAGGCAACTACAACACAAAACGATATACCGTAGATGGATAAATAGCACTACAGGTGAGAGGGAATATATGTGTTTTGGATTTTAGGGTGAGCTGTCCCTTTAAGATTATAGGACTATCATAGGAATATCAGAAGCATGTTCTATCTTACTAGAGCTTACTGCAGTTTCAAATGTCATATCCGAAAGAGAATCATTAGGTGAAGAGGTTTTGATGATGAAACTAGTAGATAGCTATGACATGACTGAAATACAGTTCTTAATGTTATGTGTATGTCTGTGTGTGTCTACGTGTGTGCACATTCAGGATAAGGATTTCGACTATGAGTGTGTGTTGGACGTGGAGAACCACTCAGTAGTGGTGGACGCCGTCGTGGAGGCGCACGCCGCCCAGCCGTCGGCTTTCCTCATCACCTGCCAGCTGCACCAGGTCAGACATATCTCAATGTGCTGCTGTAATATCTCCAGGATGGATGTACGTTTCAAATCTGGCAATAATTCTACCTACATACCTGAGTCGAATAGTATTCAAAGAATTCGTAGCATTTGGTTTATTCTGCCTAGAGTGGGTGGTGTTTTCCACATAGGAGAGGACATTACTGTAAAGTATGTGTGACTTTTTTTTTTTACTTGGATTGTCATTTATTTATATGATAGTGATACCTCTTAGTATTAATTTGCCATGATTGACAACTTACCTGAGTCATCCTGATGCAGTTTAACCCCACCCATCTTGTACTCTAAGGGGATTATCGTGCATTCCTTTATAACTGGGAACTGGTAATCTTACGGTTCAAAGGTCATGAGCTGGGACGGTGACGTCACCACAGCTGGTATTTCCCATTCCAAACTCGTAGGAGCCTCAGCAGCCCCGACCTCAAAAATCCAAGATGGCTGCTCCGCACAACAACAGTAGTTATAATCGTAGTAAATGCTATTTGGCACTTCTGTCTTGTTTGTGTCTCATTAAATCAGCGGTACACACAGCAATGCCTAACTTCTATCTGTGTGGACATGTTGCTGCAGTGTTTGTATGCGCAAAATGCCGCGAAATGCCTTGTTATCAACTGTTATTGCTAAAAATGGCTAGCCTGGCTAGTGACTGAATCTGATCAAGAGCTGTGACTCGCAACAGTGAACTTCCCAGAATACCAGCTCCAGTTTTCTGCAAATGGAACGCTAACAAAACGGATGTAACGTCATTTAGCCTCCACATCCCAGTTATTTTGCGATAAAGCAACGCACAGTTAGAGCAAAATGCTTATTCTACAACAGCATGAGTGAATACTGGATTCTGATTGGCTAGCAACAGTGGTAAATAGGACAACAACCTACAGTTCGGCTCCAACCGCAGTATCACTCCGCTCCCTGATGCTGACTCCGCTCCCTGTGCTGACTCCGCCCACTGTTAGCCTGTCAGTCGACAAATCTCTTAACAAGGAAATGGCCGATCTGTAACAAGGAAATGTCCGATTTCGTAGTAACGTTTGATTTACTGGGTGGATTGAGTTTTGAGCAGTGGTTAGATGAAGATGAAGGTGAAGTGAACAAAGAACGACATGGTGAAATTGGGGAGAGAGAACTGGCTGAGCTTGAGTTGTCACGAGTTCGGACTAGCGGGAGGTCCGACTAGCGGGAGGTCGGACTAGCGCCCGGACCCAGAACCTGGGACTGTCAAACAAACAAACGCCCTCTGCCGTCACCAGATATCAACACACCACCACCAAAACGGGCTGCTTTAGATAACTGTTTAAATAACTGTACTTTTACAGGCAATGTATCAATAACTGTGAATCCCGTTAAGGAATAGGTTAGTTGTTTTTTGGCTCAAAGGCAACTAAATGTTTAGTGCAATCATTGATCTTGTGTATGGAACTATATTCTGTGGCGGAAGGATAAATGTATTCTGAAACCAGTAATGATTGTAAATAAATGAATTGGATGTTACAATTGTGTATTTTTTATATTATTTGGTAGCTGTTGTAGAAAACAAATTTACCACTCGAGGTCGGGGGTTGTTGGCACATTTACCACTGGTAGAGGGTTTATAGCACTCGGCTTCGCCTCGTGCCACAACCCTGTACCAGTGGTAAATGTGCCCACAACCCCCTCCCTCTCGTGGTAAATTTGTTAAATAAACACCATTTGACACGGGTCTGATTAACAATGACGCAAAAAAAAATCTATCAAGAGAAAAAGAAGAGCCACAAACCAACACCAGTAAACCAGCGGCACATGCTATTTCAAAATCAATGAACAGCTGTTTCTCAATAATGTGTTTGCACGAGTGCGTTTCATTGCCTCTCAGATAATATGACAGATAACGACTGCTCTGAACATGGCTTTGCATCATCTTTTCTCATCACATGTAGTCGAGTAGAATCTTTGAAAATAGCAAAGTGGTTTATGCTGTTGTTACTGTTTTTGCTTTCAGTATGCCTATTCTGCCTCGATGGAGGAATACCAAGCCATGATCAACGTGAGGCGGAAAAACTACTTCCTCATTGACAGCGCTGAGGATCTGTATGGTGGGGATGCTTATTAGTGTGCGTGTGTGCGTGTGTGTGTGTGTGTGTGTGTGTGTGTGTGTGTGTGTGTCTCTTTGACTATTAGAGACCCGAATCAGATCAGAATCAGAGTTGTCTTTATTGCCAAGTATGTTGACACATAGAAATAATTTACTTTGGTATGTTGGTGCATAACAACACTGAAGAACATAGTAAGATAAAATAAGAAAGAAAAAGAGCAAGTATATATATATATATATACTCAATGTGTTACATTAACACACTTTCTTCTGGAGTATTATCTTTGCACATTGCACACATTCTTATACCTCATAATGTGAGCATTTGCACATTCCGTGGTTCATATTTTACACATTCCTGCTCTTAAAAAAAAGTACAGACATCCTTTAAATATTCTTACATATATATATATATATATATATATATATATATATATGAAGAGTTCATTTGCAAAAACAGGTAAATGCCATTCTTAAAATGAATATGATTGATACTCCCTGGAGTGCACATAGAAAACATTATTGAGGTGATTTATGTGAAAATGATCAGATTAATATGTTTTAGTTATGATTGATAATAAAAAAGTCCCAAAAATAAATTATTTACAGTATAAATACATCAATATATAAAATAAAACGATGGAAAATCCAAACGGAGATACCTGTTTTTGCAAATGAACTCTTCATATATAAGATAATACTCCAGAAGAAAGTGTGTTAATGTAACACATTGAGTCCGATGTTAGAGGCTTTACGTTAATGCAATGTGTAGTGGTTGTGGGGGCGGGACATGAGCCTGTGTCGGAGGCCAGGGGGGTCCTGGGCCTGATGAGGCCAAGCTGCAGATGGGAAGAAAGCGTTCTTGTGGCGTGAGGTTTTTGTCCCGACGGATGGCCACCATCTTTCCTGCTCACCTTGGGGAGCTTCCTGGAGAGAAGACTCATCGCAGCCATTCACCTTCTCAGCGGAGCGAATGGTACACTAGTATGCTGCAGTCCACCAGTGTGGCTCTCCTCACTGACTCCCTCGCCCCTCCTCTCCCCTGGCTGCAGTGACTCTGTTCAGCTGTTCGGTGGGGCGGTCCGACTGCAGCCGCTGTCGCACGGCCGACCCCAAGTACGGCTGCGTGTGGTGTGACGGCGGCGCCAGCTCTCGCTGCGTCTATCAGGACTCGTGCGGCGACGAGATCAAACACACCTGCCCTGCACCCGTCATTCACTTTGTAAGACCTCTTCTTTTTTTATACTTTATGAGAGATAGGGGGGGGCACGGTGGCGCAGTGGTAAACGCTGTCGCCTCACAGCTTGAAGGTCCTGGGT
>NW_028151017.1:0-32630 GCF_964638095.1 Poromitra crassiceps | reverse complement strand
CAGGATCTGGCCGGGTTAGGTTTTGGGGAAAAGTTGTGACCGAGGCTAAAGGCCTCGGTCTATGGCACGCTCTCGATAACACTGCCCTGAGCGTCCCATCACCAGGTCCCTGCTCCCTATGTAACTCCCATGGACGGCTCTCTTGTTACTGAGATGAAGTGAGAAATGGCTCCCCTAAATACCATTTGAAAGACTACGCATACCGCGGCTTGTAACTGTGGTGTATACCAAATAAGTGTGCCCTCTGAGAAACAATTAGACTTGTGCCTAGTGTTGGTCTGTTTCTCATAGAGGCCTGTGAGTGACTCCAACACACTTTACCTGTCACCACCGTGACTGTGTGTGTTGTGCCTGAGAGGTAGAGATAGAATGAGAGAACATTGGCTTTTTAGTGGATGTATATCCTTTTAGTAAGAGGATGTATGTCCTTCTTATTGAGTGTGTCTCAACCAATGTTCTAACATTCGCTGAGCTGTGTCTGCTGTCCAGTGAATATTGTCCCCCTGTGTCATAAACTGCTGGGATGGCAACAGGGGTATTGTTCTCAGTCTCTCTCCTATGATGTGGTTCAAGTATTCAAGCATCTCAGCCGATTGATAGGGCAGATGCTGTGAATAATTCACCAGCGGGACCCATATTCTTGCCAGGGGGAAGCGCTCTTGTAAGGCTGTGACCGCTTGAATCATCTGTCTGTGCAGGGTAGATCTGTCTATCCAAGCATGGCAATTAATCCCCACTGCCAGGATGACCTTTGTGACCTCTGCACAGACAGTTGTATGGGTCATAAGAGCAGGAACATGGCCAAAATGGGCACCAGGGTAACTGTCAATCTGCAGTTGGGGGCATCTGAACCTGTGTATGTTTTTCAGGTTCGAATCCCCTAGGAGCAACCACTGCGTGTTAGTGGTTAGAACCCAATCCCTATATTTGTTTGGTGTGGAGGCATGCCTAGTGGGTTTCTGGTTCTTAGGTGGGGCGGTGCGCCACCTGACTGAGCAGGTGTGTTTGACCTCTGCACTATGTACGAGTGAGGTCACAGACCCAGGCCCTACTTCCAGTCTCTGACTCTGTGTTGCAGAGCTGTCACATTCGGACGAGGGTGTGTCACGGTCAGTACGGATGTCTCTCTGAGTAGCATCCCTGACATTAAGCATTAATACTGCTGCAGGCTTATGTATAACTGCTGCTTGTTGTGGGGGCGTAGCGTAACCCACAGATGCCACCCGCCGCTGTTTCACCTTTAACCTTGGCCTCTATCATGGCCTCAGCTGTTTTTACAGTATGTGACTGCAGTGAGGCCATGGCTTTGTGTGCCCATCTTGTTGCTGTTTCAAAAGGCCCATGCCACTCTGAATCTGTCATATGTGGCATGGTGTTAATCTCAGCCTGCATCCTGGCCATATAGTGGCTCCGCAGGCTCCTTAAAGTAGCCATTTCCCATTGTCTCGCATGTCCCTCTAAGATTTGGTCTAACTCTGGGGGTGGGACCAAATGGTCGGACTGCGGCAATGAGTGTTCCAGTAATTTTGCTGATCCCTGGTGGAGGAGCGTCCTGGGTCACAAATGCTAAATGGTGAGAGGCCCTAATAATAGCTAGCATGACCTTAGCTTTGTCCCTATGTTGAGGGTCTGACCCCTCCTCCATGTAATTCCCACTATTGCCTACACACTCAGGCCTATCGTGCCCCTCGGGCGCCTGGTGCTGGTCTGTGGGGAGACGACAGGGCTCTGTAGTATGCCAGTCCCAAGGGCCTGTGTATTGGCCCTCCTCCACACTAAGGTGTCTTTGAGTATCGTCGGCTAGGGCCACAGTATCTTGCTGTGAGGGCTGCCATGGGTAGTATGTCTCATCCCCCCAGTCTGGATTTTGTGACTGGGGGTCGTCCTTAACTATGTCACCCGTATATGGTGGCCTACATTTGGTGCATATATCTGAATAGCAACCAGTGCCATCACATGCAGCCACTAGCCTAGGTGCCGCTGGTGCTCTACCTCTCACTGTCAGGTTCTGTTCGGATTCTGGTCCTGATACGGACTCATCCCTAAACTCTAAAGCCCTGTATGGGCTGGGTTGCTGTTGCCTAGGCTCTATGTTGGACGCCTGGCTGTTGGGAGGCCTCTGTTGCAGTGGATTTTGCTCTGGGCGTATGTTAGGGCTTCTATGAGACACCCTGGGCGGATGTGTAACTACCCTAGACCCCAGGCGTGTGAGTGATCTGCCCCTCTTTTTAGACATAACTGCCCAGGCTTTTTTTATTTGATGCTGTTTAATGACTGCTATTTATTCAGACAGTCAGGCGTCTCAATGTGGACGCTGCGCAGATTTGTTTGCCGACACGGGCCTACCTGGCTGCTAGTTGCTTCTTTTTTGAAGCACAAAATGGCGTCTCCCCTGCCCCTGCTTGTTCTAGCTCTGGGTCACAGGTGGTCGCACAATTGCAGCTACTCTACCCAGCTTTCTCTGCTAAATTGCCGCTTCTTCTTAGCTCTGATAAGAGCTTTTTTAGCCCTTAGAAGGGCTATTTCTTCTGGTCTGATAAGGACCTTTTTGCTGCTTGCTCTTGATTTTGGTCCGCGTGTCTTTCTTGAACGCGTCCAATAAGGAACTTAGGTCGTAGAAAATCGTCAACTTAATCTGTAACACGACGCGTTTCGATCATCAGGGATCTCATCAGGTGTTTTCAAGTTGACTGTGATCAAAAAATGTGACTTAGTGGGTCTTCAATGAGGCTTGAGTGAAAAAAGAGCTTTTGCAGCGATGCGGTCTGTTCGGTTGTCTCCAGCACAATGAGCTCATCGCAGAGCGAGCCGCTTCACTGGCTGGAGGGGCGTGGTTAAGCTCCCACCCCAGAGAAAGTATTTTACTCTGGCACCTAAGTGACGCACTTTCTCATACTAATAACCTCTCATAAAATTTTCTGAATAGAAAATAAATTACTTTGAATAAAAGTAAGTATGAAACAAAAAGAAATGGTTCAAAAATTCCATTCCCTCGACCTTTCGTGGTCTGTTCCAGTTTTGGGATGCCACCCTGCAAGGTCGGACGCCTGCCATGCCGCCCCTCGCAATACAAGTCCATGCATATCCCTGTGTGTGTTTTGATTGTGAGCCTGTGCCATGGGACAAATCCACCATGTGGTTGAGTCCCCCTTGCATCAGGTGAACAATCAAAATCACACTTAACCACATTCTACATCCTGGCATTTACTGGCCCTCAGCATGTAATGCCTTCTTGGATCAATGTTTGAACACCTCTGGATCACAGGATGCGTAAGTATGTCACCCACAAGCACCCCGGTACACCCTCATGGTGTCCAAACCATGAAGTCCCCATCAATGCTCAGGGGAGACCTCTCACACACCCCATGACCCCAGGGTCAAGACAGTGACAGCAATATTGGGCCTTCAAATTAAGGCATGCTATTTCAATTTGATTTCCTCCACTCTAATTGATCTATGTTGTATGTTCAATGTCCCAATTAAATTTAGGGTTAGGCCAGGGTGACAATTTTCTTTAGGGGTAAACTTGGTTCGGTTTAGGGCCTAGATCTAATTAAACGTGAATTGGAGGGGTTAAGGTGTGTATTTATAATAGGATGGGGTTAGTTAACTGCACAATAAGGTGATTGGTTAAGTTCAGGCACTAAAGGGCGTGGTTAGGTTATGGGTTAAGGGATAGGTGATGGTTATGTCTATACAAAATGCCTAGGTTAGGTTTAGGCATATGTGTTTACATGCATAAGCAGTGTTATATTTAGGCTAAAGTACGGCCTTCAAATTGCTCGATTTGGCTTGTCACTGCTATGACTGTCACACAAAGCACTAGGCTAGGCATCTGTTATGACATATATAAGCAGTGTTATATTGGGCTAAAGTATGGCCTTCAAAGTGCTCTACCAGGCTTAAGCACTGCTGTGGCTGTTCTGTTTACATTATGTGCTTTAAAACAAGCTCAGCAACAAGAACAGTGTTTCTCATGAGATGCCTGCTTGGGTCCATGCCTGGACACTTTTGAATCACAGGATACACCAGTGTGCCACCTCCAAGCACTCAAGCACACTCTCATGGTATCCAAACCATGAAGTCCCCTCCAATGCTCAGGAGGGACTCCTCGTGCACCCCGCGACCCCAGGGTCAAGACAGTGACACCAATACTGGGTCTTCAAACTGAGACTCCTGATTACATTCCTGGCCTTTCAAACTAGGTGTTAAGCCTTGTAACAGGGATATTAAATAAGGGGGCAAAACCAACTTAAATCGTAGGAGAGGTTTATAGTTCCATCTAGTGGTTGAGACAAGGCCTAACATGGCTTTTAAGTGTGTAAGTGGGAGCCAGGCAGGGCTTTTCTGCATGTCAGACATGTCCAATGTTATGCAGTTTAAAAATCAGCATCAAATTATGGAGACCTGGTTCTGGCCTCCACAGCAAGGTCATACCATGACCTTTGCCAGACATGACTGTACTATGCAGTTAGTCAGCATCAAAGGCCTTGTTATGACCTTTAAGTGAGGGTCTTTGTTGCTTTTAAGTAGTTTAACAACTTTTTGTACACCAGGTTGGTGTTATAATTGTATCCACTGCATCTTCATCATATAGCATTCAAGATTGGGTCCTGGGTGATAGAAAACAGGGGCCTGGCCACTCGGCACAATGTCAGGATCTGGCCGGGTTAGGTTTGGGGGAAAAGTTGTGACCGAGGCTAAAGGCCTCGGTCTATGGCACGCTCTCGATAACACTGCCCTGAGCGTCCCATCACCAGGTCCCTGCTCCCTATGTAACTCCCATGGACGGCTCTCTTGTTACTGAGATGAAGTGAGAAATGGCTCCCCTAAATACCATTTGAAAGACTACGCATACCGCGGCTTGTAACTGTGGTGTATACCAAATAAGTGTGCCCTCTGAGAAACAATTAGACTTGTGCCTAGTGTTGGTCTGTTTCTCATAGAGGCCTGTGAGTGACTCCAACACACTTTACCTGTCACCACCGTGACTGTGTGTGTTGTGCCTGAGAGGTAGAGATAGAATGAGAGAACATTGGCTTTTTAGTGGATGTATATCCTTTTAGTAAGAGGATGTATGTCCTTCTTATTGAGTGTGTCTCAACCAATGTTCTAACATTCGCTGAGCTGTGTCTGCTGTCCAGTGAATATTGTCCCCCTGTGTCATAAACTGCTGGGATGGCAACAGGGGTATTGTTCTCAGTCTCTCTCCTATGATGTGGTTCAAGTATTCAAGCATCTCAGCCGATTGATAGGGCAGATGCTGTGAATAATTCACCAGCGGGACCCATATTCTTGCCAGGGGGAAGCGCTCTTGTAAGGCTGTGACCGCTTGAATCATCTGTCTGTGCAGGGTAGATCTGTCTATCCAAGCATGGCAATTAATCCCCACTGCCAGGATGACCTTTGTGACCTCTGCACAGACAGTTGTATGGGTCATAAGAGCAGGAACATGGCCAAAATGGGCACCAGGGTAACTGTCAATCTGCAGTTGGGGGCATCTGAACCTGTGTATGTTTTTCAGGTTCGAATCCCCTAGGAGCAACCACTGCGTGTTAGTGGTTAGAACCCAATCCCTATATTTGTTTGGTGTGGAGGCATGCCTAGTGGGTTTCTGGTTCTTAGGTGGGGCGGTGCGCCACCTGACTGAGCAGGTGTGTTTGACCTCTGCACTATGTACGAGTGAGGTCACAGACCCAGGCCCTACTTCCAGTCTCTGACTCTGTGTTGCAGAGCTGTCACATTCGGACGAGGGTGTGTCACGGTCAGTACGGATGTCTCTCTGAGTAGCATCCCTGACATTAAGCATTAATACTGCTGCAGGCTTATGTATAACTGCTGCTTGTTGTGGGGGCGTAGCGTAACCCACAGATGCCACCGCCGCTGTTTCACCTTTAACCTTGGCCTCTATCATGGCCTCAGCTGTTTTTACAGTATGTGACTGCAGTGAGGCCATGGCTTTGTGTGCCCATCTTGTTGCTGTTTCAAAAGGCCCATGCCACTCTGAATCTGTCATATGTGGCATGGTGTTAATCTCAGCCTGCATCCTGGCCATATAGTGGCTCCGCAGGCTCCTTAAAGTAGCCATTTCCCATTGTCTCGCATGTCCCTCTAAGATTTGGTCTAACTCTGGGGTGGGACCAAATGGTCGGACTGCGGCAATGAGTGTTCCAGTAATTTTGCTGATCCCTGGTGGAGGAGCGTCCTGGGTCACAAATGCTAAATGGTGAGAGGCCCTAATAATAGCTAGCATGACCTTAGCTTTGTCCCTATGTTGAGGGTCTGACCCCTCCTCCATGTAATTCCCACTATTGCCTACACACTCAGGCCTATCGTGCCCCTCGGGCGCCTGGTGCTGGTCTGTGGGGAGACGACAGGGCTCTGTAGTATGCCAGTCCCAAGGGCCTGTGTATTGGCCCTCCTCCACACTAAGGTGTCTTTGAGTATCGTCGGCTAGGGCCACAGTATCTTGCTGTGAGGGCTGCCATGGGTAGTATGTCTCATCCCCCCAGTCTGGATTTTGTGACTGGGGGTCGTCCTTAACTATGTCACCCGTATATGGTGGCCTACATTTGGTGCATATATCTGAATAGCAACCAGTGCCATCACATGCAGCCACTAGCCTAGGTGCCGCTGGTGCTCTACCTCTCACTGTCAGGTTCTGTTCGGATTCTGGTCCTGATACGGACTCATCCCTAAACTCTAAAGCCCTGTATGGGCTGGGTTGCTGTTGCCTAGGCTCTATGTTGGACGCCTGGCTGTTGGGAGGCCTCTGTTGCAGTGGATTTTGCTCTGGGCGTATGTTAGGGCTTCTATGAGACACCCTGGGCGGATGTGTAACTACCCTAGACCCCAGGCGTGTGAGTGATCTGCCCCTCTTTTTAGACATAACTGCCCAGGCTTTTTTTATTTGATGCTGTTTAATGACTGCTATTTATTCAGACAGTCAGGCGTCTCAATGTGGACGCTGCGCAGATTTGTTTGCCGACACGGGCCTACCTGGCTGCTAGTTGCTTCTTTTTTGAAGCACAAAATGGCGTCTCCCCTGCCCCTGCTTGTTCTAGCTCTGGGTCACAGGTGGTCGCACAATTGCAGCTACTCTACCCAGCTTTCTCTGCTAAATTGCCGCTTCTTCTTAGCTCTGATAAGAGCTTTTTTAGCCCTTAGAAGGGCTATTTCTTCTGGTCCTGATAAGGACCTTTTTGCTGCTTGCTCTTGATTTTGGTCCGCGTGTCTTTCTTGAACGCGTCCAATAAGGAACTTAGGTCGTAGAAAATCGTCAACTTAATCTGTAACACGACGCGTTTCGATCATCAGGGATCTCATCAGGTGTTTTCAAGTTGACTGTGATCAAAAAATGTGACTTAGTGGGTCTTCAATGAGGCTTGAGTGAAAAAAGAGCTTTTGCAGCGATGCGGTCTGTTCGGTTGTCTCCAGCACAATGAGCTCATCGCAGAGCGAGCCGCTTCACTGGCTGGAGGGGCGTGGTTAAGCTCCCACCCCAGAGAAAGTATTTTACTCTGGCACCTAAGTGACGCACTTTCTCATACTAATAACCTCTCATAAAATTTTCTGAATAGAAAATAAATTACTTTGAATAAAAGTAAGTATGAAACAAAAAGAAATGGTTCAAAAATTCCATTCCCTCGACCTTTCGTGGTCTGTTCCAGTTTTGGGATGCCACCCTGCAAGGTCGGACGCCTGCCATGCCGCCCCTCGCAATACAAGTCCATGCATATCCCTGTGTGTGTTTTGATTGTGAGCCTGTGCCATGGGACAAATCCACCATGTGGTTGAGTCCCCCTTGCATCAGGTGAACAATCAAAATCACACTTAACCACATTCTACATCCTGGCATTTACTGGCCCTCAGCATGTAATGCCTTCTTGGATCAATGTTTGAACACCTCTGGATCACAGGATGCGTAAGTATGTCACCCACAAGCACCCCGGTACACCCTCATGGTGTCCAAACCATGAAGTCCCCATCAATGCTCAGGGGAGACCTCTCACACACCCCATGACCCCAGGGTCAAGACAGTGACAGCAATATTGGGCCTTCAAATTAAGGCATGCTATTTCAATTTGATTTCCTCCACTCTAATTGATCTATGTTGTATGTTCAATGTCCCAATTAAATTTAGGGTTAGGCCAGGGTGACAATTTTCTTTAGGGGTAAACTTGGTTCGGTTTAGGGCCTAGATCTAATTAAACGTGAATTGGAGGGGTTAAGGTGTGTATTTATAATAGGATGGGGTTAGTTAACTGCACAATAAGGTGATTGGTTAAGTTCAGGCACTAAAGGGCGTGGTTAGGTTATGGGTTAAGGGATAGGTGATGGTTATGTCTATACAAAATGCCTAGGTTAGGTTTAGGCATATGTGTTTACATGCATAAGCAGTGTTATATTTAGGCTAAAGTACGGCCTTCAAATTGCTCGATTTGGCTTGTCACTGCTATGACTGTCACACAAAGCACTAGGCTAGGCATCTGTTATGACATATATAAGCAGTGTTATATTGGGCTAAAGTATGGCCTTCAAAGTGCTCTACCAGGCTTAAGCACTGCTGTGGCTGTTCTGTTTACATTATGTGCTTTAAAACAAGCTCAGCAACAAGAACAGTGTTTCTCATGAGATGCCTGCTTGGGTCCATGCCTGGACACTTTTGAATCACAGGATACACCAGTGTGCCACCTCCAAGCACTCAAGCACACTCTCATGGTATCCAAACCATGAAGTCCCCTCCAATGCTCAGGAGGGACTCCTCGTGCACCCCGCGACCCCAGGGTCAAGACAGTGACACCAATACTGGGTCTTCAAACTGAGACTCCTGATTACATTCCTGGCCTTTCAAACTAGGTGTTAAGCCTTGTAACAGGGATATTAAATAAGGGGGCAAAACCAACTTAAATCGTAGGAGAGGTTTATAGTTCCATCTAGTGGTTGAGACAAGGCCTAACATGGCTTTTAAGTGTGTAAGTGGGAGCCAGGCAGGGCTTTTCTGCATGTCAGACATGTCCAATGTTATGCAGTTTAAAAATCAGCATCAAATTATGGAGACCTGGTTCTGGCCTCCACAGCAAGGTCATACCATGACCTTTGCCAGACATGACTGTACTATGCAGTTAGTCAGCATCAAAGGCCTTGTTATGACCTTTAAGTGAGGGTCTTTGTTGCTTTTAAGTAGTTTAACAACTTTTTGTACACCAGGTTGGTGTTATAATTGTATCCACTGCATCTTCATCATATAGCATTCAAGATTGGGTCCTGGGTGATAGAAAACAGGGGCCTGGCCACTCGGCACAATGTCAGGATCTGGCCGGGTTAGGTTTGGGGGAAAAGTTGTGACCGAGGCTAAAGGCCTCGGTCTATGGCACGCTCTCGATAACACTGCCCTGAGCGTCCCATCACCAGGTCCCTGCTCCCTATGTAACTCCCATGGACGGCTCTCTTGTTACTGAGATGAAGTGAGAAATGGCTCCCCTAAATACCATTTGAAAGACTACGCATACCGCGGCTTGTAACTGTGGTGTATACCAAATAAGTGTGCCCTCTGAGAAACAATTAGACTTGTGCCTAGTGTTGGTCTGTTTCTCATAGAGGCCTGTGAGTGACTCCAACACACTTTACCTGTCACCACCGTGACTGTGTGTGTTGTGCCTGAGAGGTAGAGATAGAATGAGAGAACATTGGCTTTTTAGTGGATGTATATCCTTTTAGTAAGAGGATGTATGTCCTTCTTATTGAGTGTGTCTCAACCAATGTTCTAACATTCGCTGAGCTGTGTCTGCTGTCCAGTGAATATTGTCCCCACTGTGTCATAAACTGCTGGGATGGCAACAGGGGTATTGTTCTCAGTCTCTCTCCTATGATGTGGTTCAAGTATTCAAGCATCTCAGCCGATTGATAGGGCAGATGCTGTGAATAATTCACCAGCGGGACCCATATTCTTGCCAGGGGGAAGCGCTCTTGTAAGGCTGTGACCGCTTGAATCATCTGTCTGTGCAGGGTAGATCTGTCTATCCAAGCATGGCAATTAATCCCCACTGCCAGGATGACCTTTGTGACCTCTGCACAGACAGTTGTATGGGTCATAAGAGCAGGAACATGGCCAAAATGGGCACCAGGGTAACTGTCAATCTGCAGTTGGGGGCATCTGAACCTGTGTATGTTTTTCAGGTTCGAATCCCCTAGGAGCAACCACTGCGTGTTAGTGGTTAGAACCCAATCCCTATATTTGTTTGGTGTGGAGGCATGCCTAGTGGGTTTCTGGTTCTTAGGTGGGGCGGTGCGCCACCTGACTGAGCAGGTGTGTTTGACCTCTGCACTATGTACGAGTGAGGTCACAGACCCAGGCCCTACTTCCAGTCTCTGACTCTGTGTTGCAGAGCTGTCACATTCGGACGAGGGTGTGTCACGGTCAGTACGGATGTCTCTCTGAGTAGCATCCCTGACATTAAGCATTAATACTGCTGCAGGCTTATGTATAACTGCTGCTTGTTGTGGGGGCGTAGCGTAACCCACAGATGCCACCGCCGCTGTTTCACCTTTAACCTTGGCCTCTATCATGGCCTCAGCTGTTTTTACAGTATGTGACTGCAGTGAGGCCATGGCTTTGTGTGCCCATCTTGTTGCTGTTTCAAAAGGCCCATGCCACTCTGAATCTGTCATATGTGGCATGGTGTTAATCTCAGCCTGCATCCTGGCCATATAGTGGCTCCGCAGGCTCCTTAAAGTAGCCATTTCCCATTGTCTCGCATGTCCCTCTAAGATTTGGTCTAACTCTGGGGTGGGACCAAATGGTCGGACTGCGGCAATGAGTGTTCCAGTAATTTTGCTGATCCCTGGTGGAGGAGCGTCCTGGGTCACAAATGCTAAATGGTGAGAGGCCCTAATAATAGCTAGCATGACCTTAGCTTTGTCCCTATGTTGAGGGTCTGACCCCTCCTCCATGTAATTCCCACTATTGCCTACACACTCAGGCCTATCGTGCCCCTCGGGCGCCTGGTGCTGGTCTGTGGGGAGACGACAGGGCTCTGTAGTATGCCAGTCCCAAGGGCCTGTGTATTGGCCCTCCTCCACACTAAGGTGTCTTTGAGTATCGTCGGCTAGGGCCACAGTATCTTGCTGTGAGGGCTGCCATGGGTAGTATGTCTCATCCCCCCAGTCTGGATTTTGTGACTGGGGGTCGTCCTTAACTATGTCACCCGTATATGGTGGCCTACATTTGGTGCATATATCTGAATAGCAACCAGTGCCATCACATGCAGCCACTAGCCTAGGTGCCGCTGGTGCTCTACCTCTCACTGTCAGGTTCTGTTCGGATTCTGGTCCTGATACGGACTCATCCCTAAACTCTAAAGCCCTGTATGGGCTGGGTTGCTGTTGCCTAGGCTCTATGTTGGACGCCTGGCTGTTGGGAGGCCTCTGTTGCAGTGGATTTTGCTCTGGGCGTATGTTAGGGCTTCTATGAGACACCCTGGGCGGATGTGTAACTACCCTAGACCCCAGGCGTGTGAGTGATCTGCCCCTCTTTTTAGACATAACTGCCCAGGCTTTTTTTATTTGATGCTGTTTAATGACTGCTATTTATTCAGACAGTCAGGCGTCTCAATGTGGACGCTGCGCAGATTTGTTTGCCGACACGGGCCTACCTGGCTGCTAGTTGCTTCTTTTTTGAAGCACAAAATGGCGTCTCCCCTGCCCCTGCTTGTTCTAGCTCTGGGTCACAGGTGGTCGCACAATTGCAGCTACTCTACCCAGCTTTCTCTGCTAAATTGCCGCTTCTTCTTAGCTCTGATAAGAGCTTTTTTAGCCCTTAGAAGGGCTATTTCTTCTGGTCCTGATAAGGACCTTTTTGCTGCTTGCTCTTGATTTTGGTCCGCGTGTCTTTCTTGAACGCGTCCAATAAGGAACTTAGGTCGTAGAAAATCGTCAACTTAATCTGTAACACGACGCGTTTCGATCATCAGGGATCTCATCAGGTGTTTTCAAGTTGACTGTGATCAAAAAATGTGACTTAGTGGGTCTTCAATGAGGCTTGAGTGAAAAAAGAGCTTTTGCAGCGATGCGGTCTGTTCGGTTGTCTCCAGCACAATGAGCTCATCGCAGAGCGAGCCGCTTCACTGGCTGGAGGGGCGTGGTTAAGCTCCCACCCCAGAGAAAGTATTTTACTCTGGCACCTAAGTGACGCACTTTCTCATACTAATAACCTCTCATAAAATTTTCTGAATAGAAAATAAATTACTTTGAATAAAAGTAAGTATGAAACAAAAAGAAATGGTTCAAAAATTCCATTCCCTCGACCTTTCGTGGTCTGTTCCAGTTTTGGGATGCCACCCTGCAAGGTCGGACGCCTGCCATGCCGCCCCTCGCAATACAAGTCCATGCATATCCCTGTGTGTGTTTTGATTGTGAGCCTGTGCCATGGGACAAATCCACCATGTGGTTGAGTCCCCCTTGCATCAGGTGAACAATCAAAATCACACTTAACCACATTCTACATCCTGGCATTTACTGGCCCTCAGCATGTAATGCCTTCTTGGATCAATGTTTGAACACCTCTGGATCACAGGATGCGTAAGTATGTCACCCACAAGCACCCCGGTACACCCTCATGGTGTCCAAACCATGAAGTCCCCATCAATGCTCAGGGGAGACCTCTCACACACCCCATGACCCCAGGGTCAAGACAGTGACAGCAATATTGGGCCTTCAAATTAAGGCATGCTATTTCAATTTGATTTCCTCCACTCTAATTGATCTATGTTGTATGTTCAATGTCCCAATTAAATTTAGGGTTAGGCCAGGGTGACAATTTTCTTTAGGGGTAAACTTGGTTCGGTTTAGGGCCTAGATCTAATTAAACGTGAATTGGAGGGGTTAAGGTGTGTATTTATAATAGGATGGGGTTAGTTAACTGCACAATAAGGTGATTGGTTAAGTTCAGGCACTAAAGGGCGTGGTTAGGTTATGGGTTAAGGGATAGGTGATGGTTATGTCTATACAAAATGCCTAGGTTAGGTTTAGGCATATGTGTTTACATGCATAAGCAGTGTTATATTTAGGCTAAAGTACGGCCTTCAAATTGCTCGATTTGGCTTGTCACTGCTATGACTGTCACACAAAGCACTAGGCTAGGCATCTGTTATGACATATATAAGCAGTGTTATATTGGGCTAAAGTATGGCCTTCAAAGTGCTCTACCAGGCTTAAGCACTGCTGTGGCTGTTCTGTTTACATTATGTGCTTTAAAACAAGCTCAGCAACAAGAACAGTGTTTCTCATGAGATGCCTGCTTGGGTCCATGCCTGGACACTTTTGAATCACAGGATACACCAGTGTGCCACCTCCAAGCACTCAAGCACACTCTCATGGTATCCAAACCATGAAGTCCCCTCCAATGCTCAGGAGGGACTCCTCGTGCACCCCGCGACCCCAGGGTCAAGACAGTGACACCAATACTGGGTCTTCAAACTGAGACTCCTGATTACATTCCTGGCCTTTCAAACTAGGTGTTAAGCCTTGTAACAGGGATATTAAATAAGGGGGCAAAACCAACTTAAATCGTAGGAGAGGTTTATAGTTCCATCTAGTGGTTGAGACAAGGCCTAACATGGCTTTTAAGTGTGTAAGTGGGAGCCAGGCAGGGCTTTTCTGCATGTCAGACATGTCCAATGTTATGCAGTTTAAAAATCAGCATCAAATTATGGAGACCTGGTTCTGGCCTCCACAGCAAGGTCATACCATGACCTTTGCCAGACATGACTGTACTATGCAGTTAGTCAGCATCAAAGGCCTTGTTATGACCTTTAAGTGAGGGTCTTTGTTGCTTTTAAGTAGTTTAACAACTTTTTGTACACCAGGTTGGTGTTATAATTGTATCCACTGCATCTTCATCATATAGCATTCAAGATTGGGTCCTGGGTGATAGAAAACAGGGGCCTGGCCACTCGGCACAATGTCAGGATCTGGCCGGGTTAGGTTTGGGGGAAAAGTTGTGACCGAGGCTAAAGGCCTCGGTCTATGGCACGCTCTCGATAACACTGCCCTGAGCGTCCCATCACCAGGTCCCTGCTCCCTATGTAACTCCCATGGACGGCTCTCTTGTTACTGAGATGAAGTGAGAAATGGCTCCCCTAAATACCATTTGAAAGACTACGCATACCGCGGCTTGTAACTGTGGTGTATACCAAATAAGTGTGCCCTCTGAGAAACAATTAGACTTGTGCCTAGTGTTGGTCTGTTTCTCATAGAGGCCTGTGAGTGACTCCAACACACTTTACCTGTCACCACCGTGACTGTGTGTGTTGTGCCTGAGAGGTAGAGATAGAATGAGAGAACATTGGCTTTTTAGTGGATGTATATCCTTTTAGTAAGAGGATGTATGTCCTTCTTATTGAGTGTGTCTCAACCAATGTTCTAACATTCGCTGAGCTGTGTCTGCTGTCCAGTGAATATTGTCCCCCTGTGTCATAAACTGCTGGGATGGCAACAGGGGTATTGTTCTCAGTCTCTCTCCTATGATGTGGTTCAAGTATTCAAGCATCTCAGCCGATTGATAGGGCAGATGCTGTGAATAATTCACCAGCGGGACCCATATTCTTGCCAGGGGGAAGCGCTCTTGTAAGGCTGTGACCGCTTGAATCATCTGTCTGTGCAGGGTAGATCTGTCTATCCAAGCATGGCAATTAATCCCCACTGCCAGGATGACCTTTGTGACCTCTGCACAGACAGTTGTATGGGTCATAAGAGCAGGAACATGGCCAAAATGGGCACCAGGGTAACTGTCAATCTGCAGTTGGGGGCATCTGAACCTGTGTATGTTTTTCAGGTTCGAATCCCCTAGGAGCAACCACTGCGTGTTAGTGGTTAGAACCCAATCCCTATATTTGTTTGGTGTGGAGGCATGCCTAGTGGGTTTCTGGTTCTTAGGTGGGGCGGTGCGCCACCTGACTGAGCAGGTGTGTTTGACCTCTGCACTATGTACGAGTGAGGTCACAGACCCAGGCCCTACTTCCAGTCTCTGACTCTGTGTTGCAGAGCTGTCACATTCGGACGAGGGTGTGTCACGGTCAGTACGGATGTCTCTCTGAGTAGCATCCCTGACATTAAGCATTAATACTGCTGCAGGCTTATGTATAACTGCTGCTTGTTGTGGGGGCGTAGCGTAACCCACAGATGCCACCGCCGCTGTTTCACCTTTAACCTTGGCCTCTATCATGGCCTCAGCTGTTTTTACAGTATGTGACTGCAGTGAGGCCATGGCTTTGTGTGCCCATCTTGTTGCTGTTTCAAAAGGCCCATGCCACTCTGAATCTGTCATATGTGGCATGGTGTTAATCTCAGCCTGCATCCTGGCCATATAGTGGCTCCGCAGGCTCCTTAAAGTAGCCATTTCCCATTGTCTCGCATGTCCCTCTAAGATTTGGTCTAACTCTGGGGTGGGACCAAATGGTCGGACTGCGGCAATGAGTGTTCCAGTAATTTTGCTGATCCCTGGTGGAGGAGCGTCCTGGGTCACAAATGCTAAATGGTGAGAGGCCCTAATAATAGCTAGCATGACCTTAGCTTTGTCCCTATGTTGAGGGTCTGACCCCTCCTCCATGTAATTCCCACTATTGCCTACACACTCAGGCCTATCGTGCCCCTCGGGCGCCTGGTGCTGGTCTGTGGGGAGACGACAGGGCTCTGTAGTATGCCAGTCCCAAGGGCCTGTGTATTGGCCCTCCTCCACACTAAGGTGTCTTTGAGTATCGTCGGCTAGGGCCACAGTATCTTGCTGTGAGGGCTGCCATGGGTAGTATGTCTCATCCCCCCAGTCTGGATTTTGTGACTGGGGTCGTCCTTAACTATGTCACCCGTATATGGTGGCCTACATTTGGTGCATATATCTGAATAGCAACCAGTGCCATCACATGCAGCCACTAGCCTAGGTGCCGCTGGTGCTCTACCTCTCACTGTCAGGTTCTGTTCGGATTCTGGTCCTGATACGGACTCATCCCTAAACTCTAAAGCCCTGTATGGGCTGGGTTGCTGTTGCCTAGGCTCTATGTTGGACGCCTGGCTGTTGGGAGGCCTCTGTTGCAGTGGATTTTGCTCTGGGCGTATGTTAGGGCTTCTATGAGACACCCTGGGCGGATGTGTAACTACCCTAGACCCCAGGCGTGTGAGTGATCTGCCCCTCTTTTTAGACATAACTGCCCAGGCTTTTTTTATTTGATGCTGTTTAATGACTGCTATTTATTCAGACAGTCAGGCGTCTCAATGTGGACGCTGCGCAGATTTGTTTGCCGACACGGGCCTACCTGGCTGCTAGTTGCTTCTTTTTTGAAGCACAAAATGGCGTCTCCCCTGCCCCTGCTTGTTCTAGCTCTGGGTCACAGGTGGTCGCACAATTGCAGCTACTCTACCCAGCTTTCTCTGCTAAATTGCCGCTTCTTCTTAGCTCTGATAAGAGCTTTTTTAGCCCTTAGAAGGGCTATTTCTTCTGGTCCTGATAAGGACCTTTTTGCTGCTTGCTCTTGATTTTGGTCCGCGTGTCTTTCTTGAACGCGTCCAATAAGGAACTTAGGTCGTAGAAAATCGTCAACTTAATCTGTAACACGACGCGTTTCGATCATCAGGGATCTCATCAGGTGTTTTCAAGTTGACTGTGATCAAAAAATGTGACTTAGTGGGGTCTTCAATGAGGCTTGAGTGAAAAAAGAGCTTTTGCAGCGATGCGGTCTGTTCGGTTGTCTCCAGCACAATGAGCTCATCGCAGAGCGAGCCGCTTCACTGGCTGGAGGGGCGTGGTTAAGCTCCCACCCCAGAGAAAGTATTTTACTCTGGCACCTAAGTGACGCACTTTCTCATACTAATAACCTCTCATAAAATTTTCTGAATAGAAAATAAATTACTTTGAATAAAAGTAAGTATGAAACAAAAAGAAATGGTTCAAAAATTCCATTCCCTCGACCTTTCGTGGTCTGTTCCAGTTTTGGGATGCCACCCTGCAAGGTCGGACGCCTGCCATGCCGCCCCTCGCAATACAAGTCCATGCATATCCCTGTGTGTGTTTTGATTGTGAGCCTGTGCCATGGGACAAATCCACCATGTGGTTGAGTCCCCCTTGCATCAGGTGAACAATCAAAATCACACTTAACCACATTCTACATCCTGGCATTTACTGGCCCTCAGCATGTAATGCCTTCTTGGATCAATGTTTGAACACCTCTGGATCACAGGATGCGTAAGTATGTCACCCACAAGCACCCCGGTACACCCTCATGGTGTCCAAACCATGAAGTCCCCATCAATGCTCAGGGGAGACCTCTCACACACCCCATGACCCCAGGGTCAAGACAGTGACAGCAATATTGGGCCTTCAAATTAAGGCATGCTATTTCAATTTGATTTCCTCCACTCTAATTGATCTATGTTGTATGTTCAATGTCCCAATTAAATTTAGGGTTAGGCCAGGGTGACAATTTTCTTTAGGGGTAAACTTGGTTCGGTTTAGGGGCCTAGATCTAATTAAACGTGAATTGGAGGGGTTAAGGTGTGTATTTATAATAGGATGGGGTTAGTTAACTGCACAATAAGGTGATTGGTTAAGTTCAGGCACTAAAGGGCGTGGTTAGGTTATGGGTTAAGGGATAGGTGATGGTTATGTCTATACAAAATGCCTAGGTTAGGTTTAGGCATATGTGTTTACATGCATAAGCAGTGTTATATTTAGGCTAAAGTACGGCCTTCAAATTGCTCGATTTGGCTTGTCACTGCTATGACTGTCACACAAAGCACTAGGCTAGGCATCTGTTATGACATATATAAGCAGTGTTATATTGGGCTAAAGTATGGCCTTCAAAGTGCTCTACCAGGCTTAAGCACTGCTGTGGCTGTTCTGTTTACATTATGTGCTTTAAAACAAGCTCAGCAACAAGAACAGTGTTTCTCATGAGATGCCTGCTTGGGTCCATGCCTGGACACTTTTGAATCACAGGATACACCAGTGTGCCACCTCCAAGCACTCAAGCACACTCTCATGGTATCCAAACCATGAAGTCCCCTCCAATGCTCAGGAGGGGACTCCTCGTGCACCCCGCGACCCCAGGGTCAAGACAGTGACACCAATACTGGGTCTTCAAACTGAGACTCCTGATTACATTCCTGGCCTTTCAAACTAGGTGTTAAGCCCTTGTAACAGGGATATTAAATAAGGGGGCAAAACCAACTTAAATCGTAGGAGAGGTTTATAGTTCCATCTAGTGGTTGAGACAAGGCCTAACATGGCTTTTAAGTGTGTAAGTGGAGCCAGGCAGGGCTTTTCTGCATGTCAGACATGTCCAATGTTATGCAGTTTAAAAATCAGCATCAAATTATGGAGACCTGGTTCTGGCCTCCACAGCAAGGTCATACCATGACCTTTGCCAGACATGACTGTACTATGCAGTTAGTCAGCATCAAAGGCCTTGTTATGACCTTTAAGTGAGGGTCTTTGTTGCTTTTAAGTAGTTTAACAACTTTTTGTACACCAGGTTGGTGTTATAATTGTATCCACTGCATCTTCATCATATAGCATTCAAGATTGGGTCCTGGGTGATAGAAAACAGGGGCCTGGCCACTCGGCACAATGTCAGGATCTGGCCGGGTTAGGTTTGGGGGAAAAGTTGTGACCGAGGCTAAAGGCCTCGGTCTATGGCACGCTCTCGATAACACTGCCCTGAGCGTCCCATCACCAGGTCCCTGCTCCCTATGTAACTCCCATGGACGGCTCTCTTGTTACTGAGATGAAGTGAGAAATGGCTCCCCTAAATACCATTTGAAAGACTACGCATACCGCGGCTTGTAACTGTGGTGTATACCAAATAAGTGTGCCCTCTGAGAAACAATTAGACTTGTGCCTAGTGTTGGTCTGTTTCTCATAGAGGCCTGTGAGTGACTCCAACACACTTTACCTGTCACCACCGTGACTGTGTGTGTTGTGCCTGAGAGGTAGAGATAGAATGAGAGAACATTGGCTTTTTAGTGGATGTATATCCTTTTAGTAAGAGGATGTATGTCCTTCTTATTGAGTGTGTCTCAACCAATGTTCTAACATTCGCTGAGCTGTGTCTGCTGTCCAGTGAATATTGTCCCCCTGTGTCATAAACTGCTGGGATGGCAACAGGGGTATTGTTCTCAGTCTCTCTCCTATGATGTGGTTCAAGTATTCAAGCATCTCAGCCGATTGATAGGGCAGATGCTGTGAATAATTCACCAGCGGGACCCATATTCTTGCCAGGGGGAAGCGCTCTTGTAAGGCTGTGACCGCTTGAATCATCTGTCTGTGCAGGGTAGATCTGTCTATCCAAGCATGGCAATTAATCCCCACTGCCAGGATGACCTTTGTGACCTCTGCACAGACAGTTGTATGGGTCATAAGAGCAGGAACATGGCCAAAATGGGCACCAGGGTAACTGTCAATCTGCAGTTGGGGGCATCTGAACCTGTGTATGTTTTTCAGGTTCGAATCCCCTAGGAGCAACCACTGCGTGTTAGTGGTTAGAAACCCAATCCCTATATTTGTTTGGTGTGGAGGCATGCCTAGTGGGTTTCTGGTTCTTAGGTGGGGCGGTGCGCCACCTGACTGAGCAGGTGTGTTTGACCTCTGCACTATGTACGAGTGAGGTCACAGACCCAGGCCCTACTTCCAGTCTCTGACTCTGTGTTGCAGAGCTGTCACATTCGGACGAGGGTGTGTCACGGTCAGTACGGATGTCTCTCTGAGTAGCATCCCTGACATTAAGCATTAATACTGCTGCAGGCTTATGTATAACTGCTGCTTGTTGTGGGGGCGTAGCGTAACCCACAGATGCCACCGCCGCTGTTTCACCTTTAACCTTGGCCTCTATCATGGCCTCAGCTGTTTTTACAGTATGTGACTGCAGTGAGGCCATGGCTTTGTGTGCCCATCTTGTTGCTGTTTCAAAAGGCCCATGCCACTCTGAATCTGTCATATGTGGCATGGTGTTAATCTCAGCCTGCATCCTGGCCATATAGTGGCTCCGCAGGCTCCTTAAAGTAGCCATTTCCCATTGTCTCGCATGTCCCTCTAAGATTTGGTCTAACTCTGGGGTGGGACCAAATGGTCGGACTGCGGCAATGAGTGTTCCAGTAATTTTGCTGATCCCTGGTGGAGGAGCGTCCTGGGTCACAAATGCTAAATGGTGAGAGGCCCTAATAATAGCTAGCATGACCTTAGCTTTGTCCCTATGTTGAGGGTCTGACCCCTCCTCCATGTAATTCCCACTATTGCCTACACACTCAGGCCTATCGTGCCCCCTCGGGCGCCTGGTGCTGGTCTGTGGGGAGACGACAGGGCTCTGTAGTATGCCAGTCCCAAGGGCCTGTGTATTGGCCCTCCTCCACACTAAGGTGTCTTTGAGTATCGTCGGCTAGGGCCACAGTATCTTGCTGTGAGGGCTGCCATGGGTAGTATGTCTCATCCCCCCAGTCTGGATTTTGTGACTGGGGGTCGTCCTTAACTATGTCACCCGTATATGGTGGCCTACATTTGGTGCATATATCTGAATAGCAACCAGTGCCATCACATGCAGCCACTAGCCTAGGTGCCGCTGGTGCTCTACCTCTCACTGTCAGGTTCTGTTCGGATTCTGGTCCTGATACGGACTCATCCCTAAACTCTAAAGCCCTGTATGGGCTGGGTTGCTGTTGCCTAGGCTGGACGCCTGGCTGTTGGGAGGCCTCTGTTGCAGTGGATTTTGCTCTGGGCGTATGTTAGGGCTTCTATGAGACACCCTGGGCGGATGTGTAACTACCCTAGACCCCAGGCGTGTGAGTGATCTGCCCCTCTTTTTAGACATAACTGCCCAGGCTTTTTTTATTTGATGCTGTTTAATGACTGCTATTTATTCAGACAGTCAGGTCGTCTCAATGTGGACGCTGCGCAGATTTGTTTGCCGACACGGGCCTACCTGGCTGCTAGTTGCTTCTTTTTTGAAGCACAAAATGGCGTCTCCCTGCCCCTGCTTGTTCTAGCTCTGGGTCACAGGTGGTCGCACAATTGCAGCCTACTCTACCCAGCTTTCTCTGCTAAATTGCCGCTTCTTCTTAGCTCTGATAAGAGCTTTTTTAGCCCTTAGAAGGGCTATTTCTTCTGGTCCTGATAAGGACCTTTTTGCTGCTTGCTCTTGATTTTGGTCCGCGTGTCTTTCTTGAACGCGTCCAATAAGGAACTTAGGTCGTAGAAAATCGTCAACTTAATCTGTAACACGACGCGTTTCGATCATCAGGGATCTCATCAGGTGTTTTCAAGTTGACTGTGATCAAAAAATGTGACTTAGTGGGTCTTCAATGAGGCTTGAGTGAAAAAAGAGCTTTTGCAGCGATGCGGTCTGTTCGGTTGTCTCCAGCACAATGAGCTCATCGCAGAGCGAGCCGCTTCACTGGCTGGAGGGGCGTGGTTAAGCTCCCACCCCAGAGAAAGTATTTTACTCTGGCACCTAAGTGACGCACTTTCTCATACTATTAACCTCTCATAAAATTTTCTGAATAGAAAATAAATTACTTTGAATAAAAGTAAGTATGAAACAAAAAGAAATGGTTCAAAAATTCCATTCCCTCGACCTTTCGTGGTCTGTTCCAGTTTTGGGGTGCCACCCTGCAAGGTCGGACGCCTGCCATGCCGCCCCTCGCAATACAAGTCCATGCATATCCCTGTGTGTGTTTTGATTGTGAGCCTGTGCCATGGGACAAATCCACCATGTGGTTGAGTCCCCCTTGCATCAGGTGAACAATCAAAATCACACTTAACCACATTCTACAATCCTGGCATTTACTGGCCCTCAGCATGTAATGCCTTCTTGGATCAATGTTTGAACACCTCTGGATCACAGGATGCGTAAGTATGTCACCCACAAGCACCCCGGTACACCCTCATGGTGTCCAAACCATGAAGTCCCCATCAATGCTCAGGGAGACCTCTCACACACCCATGACCCCAGGGTCAAGACAGTGACAGCAATATTGGGCCTTCAAATTAAGGCATGCTATTACAATTTGATTTCCTCCACTCTAATTGATCTATGTTGTATGTTCAATGTCCCAATTAAATTTAGGGTTAGGCCAGGGTGACAATTTTCTTTAGGGGTAAACTTGGTTCGGTTTAGGGCCTAGATCTAATTAAACGTGAATTGGAGGGGTTAAGGTGTGTATTTATAATAGGATGGGGTTAGTTAACTGCACAATAAGGTGATTGGTTAAGTTCAGGCACTAAAGGGCGTGGTTAGGTTATGGGTTAAGGGATAGGTGATGGTTATGTCTATACAAAATGCCTAGGTTAGGTTTAGGCATATGTGTTTACATGCATAAGCAGTGTTATATTTAGGCTAAAGTACGGCCTTCAAATTGCTCGATTTGGCTTGTCACTGCTATGACTGTCACACAAGCACTAGGCTAGGCATCTGTTATGACATATATAAGCAGTGTTATATTGGGCTAAAGTATGGCCTTCAAAGTGCTCTACCAGGCTTAAGCACTGCTGTGGCTGTTCTGTTTACATTATGTGCTTTAAAACAAGCTCAGCAACAAGAACAGTGTTTCTCATGAGATGCCTGCTTGGGTCCATGCCTGGACACTTTTGAATCACAGGATACACCAGTGTGCCACCTCCAAGCACTCAAGCACACTCTCATGGTATCCAAACCATGAAGTCCCCTCCAATGCTCAGGAGGGACTCCTCGTGCACCCCGCGACCCCAGGGTCAAGACAGTGACACCAATACTGGGTCTTCAAACTGAGACTCCTGATTACATTCCTGGCCTTTCAAACTAGGTGTTAAGCCTTGTAACAGGGATATTAAATAAGGGGGCAAAACCAACTTAAATCGTAGGAGAGGTTTATAGTTCCATCTAGTGGTTGAGACAAGGCCTAACATGGCTTTTAAGTGTGTAAGTGGAGCCAGGCAGGGCTTTTCTGCATGTCAGACATGTCCAATGTTATGCAGTTTAAAAATCAGCATCAAATTATGGAGACCTGGTTCTGGCCTCCACAGCAAGGTCATACCATGACCTTTGCCAGACATGACTGTACTATGCAGTTAGTCAGCATCAAAGGCCTTGTTATGACCTTTAAGTGAGGGTCTTTGTTGCTTTTAAGTAGTTAAACAACTTTTTGTACACCAGGTTGGTGTTATAATTGTATCCACTGCATCTTCATCATATAGCATTCAAGATTGGGTCCTGGGTGATAGAAAACAGGGGCCTGGCCACTCGGCACAATGTCAGGATCTGGCCGGGTTAGGTTTGGGGAAAAGTTGTGACCGAGGCTAAAGGCCTCGGTCTATGGCACGCTCTCGATAACACTGCCCTGAGCGTCCCATCACCAGGTCCCTGCTCCCTATGTAACTCCCATGGACGGCTCTCTTGTTACTGAGATGAAGTGAGAAATGGCTCCCCTAAATACCATTTGAAAGACTACGCATACCGCGGCTTGTAACTGTGGTGTATACCAAATAAGTGTGCCCTCTGAGAAACAATTAGACTTGTGCCTAGTGTTGGTCTGTTTCTCATAGAGGCCTGTGAGTGACTCCAACACACTTTACCTGTCACCACCGTGACTGTGTGTGTTGTGCCTGAGAGGTAGAGATAGAATGAGAGAACATTGGCTTTTTAGTGGATGTATATCCTTTTAGTAAGAGGATGTATGTCCTTCTTATTGAGTGTGTCTCAACCAATGTTCTAACATTCGCTGAGCTGTGTCTGCTGTCCAGTGAATATTGTCCCCCTGTGTCATAAACTGCTGGATGGCAACAGGGGTATTGTTCTCAGTCTCTCTCCTATGATGTGGTTCAAGTATTCAAGCATCTCAGCCGATTGATAGGGCAGATGCTGTGAATAATTCACCAGCGGGACCCATATTCTTGCCAGGGGGAAGCGCTCTTGTAAGGCTGTGACCGCTTGAATCATCTGTCTGTGCAGGGTAGATCTGTCTATCCAAGCATGGCAATTAATCCCCACTGCCAGGATGACCTTTGTGACCTCTGCACAGACAGTTGTATGGGTCATAAGAGCAGGAACATGGCCAAAATGGGCACCAGGGTAACTGTCAATCTGCAGTTGGGGGCATCTGAACCTGTGTATGTTTTTCAGGTTCGAATCCCCTAGGAGCAACCACTGCGTGTTAGTGGTTAGAACCCAATCCCTATATTTGTTTGGTGTGGAGGCATGCCTAGTGGGTTTCTGGTTCTTAGGTGGGCGGTGCGCCACCTGACTGAGCAGGTGTGTTTGACCTCTGCACTATGTACGAGTGAGGTCACAGACCCAGGCCCTACTTCCAGTCTCTGACTCTGTGTTGCAGAGCTGTCACATTCGGACGAGGGTGTGTCACGGTCAGTACGGATGTCTCTCTGAGTAGCATCCCTGACATTAAGCATTAATACTGCTGCAGGCTTATGTATAACTGCTGCTTGTTGTGGGGGCGTAGCGTAACCCACAGATGCCACCGCCGCTGTTTCACCTTTAACCTTGGCCTCTATCATGGCCTCAGCTGTTTTTACAGTATGTGACTGCAGTGAGTGCCATGGCTTTGTGTGCCCATCTTGTTGCTGTTTCAAAAGGCCCATGCCACTCTGAATCTGTCATATGTGGCATGGTGTTAATCTCAGCCTGCATCCTGGCCATATAGTGGCTCCGCAGGCTCCTTAAAGTAGCCATTTCCATTGTCTCGCATGTCCCTCTAAGATTTGGTCTAACTCTGGGGTGGGACCAAATGGTCGGACTGCGGCAATGAGTGTTCCAGTAATTTTGCTGATCCCTGGTGGAGGAGCGTCCTGGGTCACAAATGCTAAATGGTGAGAGGCCCTAATAATAGCTAGCATGACCTTAGCTTTGTCCCTATGTTGAGGGTCTGACCCCTCCTCCATGTAATTCCCACTATTGCCTACACACTCAGGCCTATCGTGCCCCTCGGGCGCCTGGTGCTGGTCTGTGGGGAGACGACAGGGCTCTGTAGTATGCCAGTCCCAAGGGCCTGTGTATTGGCCCTCCTCCACACTAAGGTGTCTTTGAGTATCGTCGCTAGGGCCACAGTATCTTGCTGTGAGGGCTGCCATGGGTAGTATGTCTCATCCCCCAGTCTGGATTTTGTGACTGGGGGTCGTCCTTAACTATGTCACCCGTATATGGTGGCCTACATTTGGTGCATATATCTGAATAGCAACCAGTGCCATCACATGCAGCCACTAGCCTAGGTGCCGCTGGTGCTCTACCTCTCACTGTCAGGTTCTGTTTCGGTATTCTGGTCCTGATACGGACTCATCCCTAAACTCTAAAGCCCTGTATGGGCTGGGTTGCTGTTGCCTAGGCTCTATGTTGGACGCCTGGCTGTTGGAGGCCTCTGTTGCAGTGGATTTTGCTCTGGGCGTATGTTAGGGCTTCTATGAGACACCCTGGCGGATGTGTAACTACCCTAGACCCCAGGCGTGTGAGTGATCTGCCCCTCTTTTTAGACATAACTGCCCAGGCTTTTTTTATTTGATGCTGTTTAATGACTGCTATTTATTCAGACAGTCAGGCGTCTCAATGTGGACGCTGCGCAGATTTGTTTGCCGACACGGGCCTACCTGGCTGCTAGTTGCTTCTTTTTTGAAGCACAAAATGGCGTCTCCCCTGCCCCTGCTTGTTCTAGCTCTGGGTCACAGGTGGTCGCACAATTGCAGCTACTCTACCCAGCTTTCTCTGCTAAATTGCCGCTTCTTCTTAGCTCTGATAAGAGCTTTTTTAGCCCTTAGAAGGGCTATTTCTTCTGGTCCTGATAAGGACCTTTTTGCTGGCTTGCTCTTGATTTTGGTCCGCAGTGTCTTTCTTGAACGCGTCCAATAAGGAACTTAGGTCGTAGAAATCGTCAACTTAATCTGTAACACGACGCGTTTCGATCATCAGGGATCTCATCAGGTGTTTCAAGTTGACTGTGATCAAAAAATGTGACTTAGTGGGTCTTCAATGAGGCTTGAGTGAAAAAAGAGCTTTTGCAGCGATGCGGTCTGTTCGGTTGTCTCCAGCACAATGAGCTCATCGCAGAGCGAGCCGCTTCACTGGCTGGAGGGGCGTGGTTAAGCTCCCACCCCAGAGAAAGTATTTTACTCTGGCACCTAAGTGACGCACTTTCTCATACTATTAACCTCTCATAAAATTTTCTGAATAGAAAATAAATTACTTTGAATAAAAGTAAGTATGAAACAAAAAGAAATGGTTCAAAAATTCCATTCCCTCGACCTTTCGTGGTCTGTTCCAGTTTTGGGGTGCCACCCTGCAAGGTCGGACGCCTGCCATGCCGCCCCTCGCAATACAAGTCCATGCATATCCCTGTGTGTGTTTTGATTGTGAGCCTGTGCCATGGGACAAATCCACCATGTGGTTGAGTCCCCCTTGCATCAGGTGAACAATCAAAATCACACTTAACCACATTCTACATCCTGGCATTTACTGGCCCTCAGCATGTAATGCCTTCTTGGATCAATGTTTGAACACCTCTGGATCACAGGATGCGTAAGTATGTCACCCACAAGCACCCCGGTACACCCTCATGGTGTCCAAACCATGAAGTCCCCATCAATGCTCAGGGGAGACCTCTCACACACCCCATGACCCCAGGGTCAAGACAGTGACAGCAATATTGGCCTTCAAATTAAGGCATGCTATTACAAATTTGATTTCCTCCACTCTAATTGATCTATGTTGTATGTTCAATGTCCCAATTAAATTTAGGGTTAGGCCAGGGTGACAATTTTCTTTAGGGGTAAACTTGGTTCGGTTTAGGGCCTAGATCTAATTAAACGTGAATTGGAGGGGTTAAGGTGTGTATTTATAATAGGATGGGGTTAGTTAACTGCACAATAAGGTGATTGGTTAAGTTCAGGCACTAAAGGGCGTGGTTAGGTTATGGGTTAAGGGATAGGTGATGGTTATGTCTATACAAAATGCCTAGGTTAGGTTTAGGCATATGTGTTTACATGCATAAGCAGTGTTATATTTAGGCTAAAGTACGGCCTTCAAATTGCTCGATTTGGCTTGTCACTGCTATGACTGTCACACAAAGCACTAGGCTAGGCATCTGTTATGACATATATAAGCAGTGTTATATTGGGCTAAAGTATGGCCTTCAAAGTGCTCTACCAGGCTTAAGCACTGCTGTGGCTGTTCTGTTTACATTATGTGCTTTAAAACAAGCTCAGCAACAAGAACAGTGTTTCTCATGAGATGCCTGCTTGGGTCCATGCCTGGACACTTTTGAATCACAGGATACACCAGTGTGCCACCTCCAAGCACTCAAGCACACTCTCATGGTATCCAAACCATGAAGTCCCCTCCAATGCTCAGGAGGGACTCCTCGTGCACCCCGCGACACCAGGGTCAAGACAGTGACACCAATACTGGGCCTTCAAACTGAGACTCCTGATTACATTCCTGGCCTTTCAAACTAGGTGTTAAGCCTTGTAACAGGGATATTAAATAAGGGGGCAAAACCAACTTAAATCGTAGGAGAGGTTTTATAGTTCCATCTAGTGGTTGAGACAAGGCCTAACATGGCTTTTTAAGTGTGTAAGTGGGAGCCAGGCAGGGCTTTCTGCATGTCAGACATGTCCAATGTTATGCAGTTTAAAAATCAGCATCAAATTGTGGAGACCTGGTTCTGGCCTCCACAGCAAGGTCATACCATGACCTTTGCAGGACATGACTGTACTATGCAGTTAGTCAGCATCAAAGGCCTTGTTATGACCTTTAAGTGAGGGTCTTTGTTGCTTTTAAGTAGTTTAACAACTTTTTGTACACCAGGTTGGTGTTATAATTGTATCCACTGCATCTTCATCATATAGCATTCAAGATTGGGTCCTGGGTGATAGAAAACAGGGGCCTGGCCACTCGGCACAATGTCAGGATCTGGCCGGGTTAGGTTTGGGGGAAAAGTTGTGACCGAGGCTAAAGGCCTCGGTCTATGGCACGCTCTCGATAACACTGCCTGAGCGTCCATCACCAGGTCCCTGCTCCCTATGTAACTCCCATGGACGGCTCTCTTGTTACTGAGATGAAGTGAGAAATGGCTCCCCTAAATACCATTTGAAAGACTACGCATACCGCGGCTTGTAACTGTGGTGTATACAAATAAGTGTGCCCTCTGAGAAACAATTAGACTTGTGCCTAGTGTTGTCTGTTTCTCATAGAGGCCTGTGAGTGACCTCCAACACACTTTACCTGTCACCACCGTAACTGTGTGTGTTGTGCCTGAGAGGTAGAGATAGAATGAGAGAACATTGGCTTTTTAGTGGATGTATATCCTTTTAGTAAGAGGATGTATGTCCTTCTTATTGAGTGTGTCTCAACCAATGTTCTAACATTCGCTGAGCTGTGTCTGCTGTCCAGTGGAATATTGTCCCCCTGTGTCATAAACTGCTGGGATGGCAACAGGGGTATTGTTCTCAGTCTCTCTCCTATGATGTGGTTCAAGTATTCAAGCATCTCAGCCGATTGATAGGGCAGATGCTGTGAATAATTCACCAACGGGAACCCATATTCTTGCCAGGGGGAAGCGCTCTTGTAAGGCTGTGACCGCTTGAATCATCTGTCTGTGCAGGGTAGATCTGTCTATCCAAGCATGGCAATTAATCCCCACTGCCAGGATGACCTTTGTGACCTCTGCACAGACAGTTGTATGGGTCATAAGAGCAGGAACATGGCCAAAATGGGCACCAGGGTAACTGTCAATCTGCAGTTGGGGGCATCTGAACCTGTGTATGTTTTTCAGGTTCGAATCCCCTAGGAGCAACCACTGCGTGTTAGTGGTTAGAACCCAATCCCTATATTTGTTTGGTGTGGAGGCATGCCTAGTGGGTTTCTGGTTCTTAGGTGGGGCGGTGCGCCACCTGACTGAGCAGGTGTGTTTGACCTCTGCACTATTTACGAGTGAGGTCACAGACCCAGGCCCTACTTCCAGTCTCTGACTCTGTGTAGCAGAGCTGTCACATTCGGACGAGGGTGTGTCACGGTCAGTATGGATGTCTCTCTGAGTAGCATCCCTGACATTAAGCATTAATACTGCTGCAGGCTTATGTATAACTGCTGCTTGTTGTGGGGGCGTAGCGTAACCCACAGATGACACCGCCGCTGTTTCACCTTTAACCTTGGCCTCTATCATGGCCTCAGCTGTTTTTACAGTATGTGACTGCAGTGAGGCCATGGCTTTGTGTGCCCATCTTGTTGCTGTTTCAAAAGGCCCATGCCACTCTGAATCTGTCATATGTGGCATGGTGTTAATCTCAGCCTGCATCCTGGCCATATAGTGGCTCCGCAGGCTCCTTAAAGTAGCCATTTCCCATTGTCTCGCATGTCCCTCTAAGATTTGGTCTAACTCTGGGGTGGGACCAAATGGTCGGACTGCGGCAATGAGTGTTCCAGTAATTTTGCTGATCCCTGGTGGAGGAGCGTCCTGGGTCACAAATGCTAAATGGTGAGAGGCCCTAATAATAGCTAGCATGACCTTAGCTTTGTCCCTATGTTGAGGGTCTGACCCCTCCTCCATGTAATTCCCACTATTGCCTACACACTCAGGCCTATCGTGCCCCTCGGGCGCCTGGTGCTGGTCTGTGGGGAGACGACAGGGCTCTGTAGTATGCCAGTCCCAAGGGCCTGTGTATTGGCCCTCCTCCACACTAAGGTGTCTTTGAGTATCGTCGGCTAGGGCCACAGTATCTTGCTGTGAGGGCTGCCATGGGTAGTATGTCTCATCCCCTCCAGTCTGGATTTTGTGACTGGGGGTCGTCCTTAACTATGTCACCCGTGTATGGTGGCCTACATTTGGTGCATATATCTGAATAGCAACCAGTGCCATCACATGCAGCCACTAGCCTAGGTGCCGCTGGTGCTCTACCTCTCACTGTCAGGTTCTGTTCGGATTCTGGTCCTGATACGGACTCATCCCTAAACTCTAAAGCCCTGTATGGGCTGGGTTGCTGTTGCCTAGGCTCTATGTTGGACGCCTGGCTGTTGGGAGGCCTCTGTTGCAGTGGATTTTGCTCTGGGCGTATGTTAGGGCTTCTATGAGACACCCTGGGCGGATGTGTAGCTACCCTAGACCCCAGGCGTGTGAGTGATCTGCCCCTCTTTTTAGACATAACTGCCCAGGCTTTTTTGTTTGATGCTGTTTAATGACTGCTATTTATTCAGACAGTCAGGCGTCTCAATGTGGACGCTGTGCAGATTTGTTTGCCGACACGGGCCTACCTGGCTGCTAGTTGCTTCTTTTTTGAAGCACAAAATGGCGTCTCCCCTGCCCCTGCTTGTTCTAGCTCTGGGTCACAGGTGGTCGCACAATTGCAGCTACTCTACCCAGCTTTCTCTGCTAAATTGCCGCTTCTTCTTAGCTCTGATAAGAGCTTTTTTAGCCCTTAGAAGGACTATTTCTTCTGGTCCTGATAAGGACCTTTTTGCTGCTTGCTCTTGATTTTGGTCCGCGTGTCTTTCTTGAACGCGTCCAATAAGGAACTTAGGTCGTAGAAAATCGTCAACTTAATCTGTAACACGACGCGTTTCGATCATCAAGGATCTCATCAGGTGTTTTCAAGTTGACTGTGATCAAAAAATGTGACTTAGTGGGTCTTCAATGAGGCTTGAGTGAAAAAAGAGCTTTTGCAGCGATGCGGTCTGTTCGGTTGTCTCCAGCACAGTGAGCTCATCGCAGAGTGAGCCGCTTCACTGGCTGGAGGGGCGTGGTTAAGCTCCCACCCCAGAGAAAGTATTTTACTCTGGCACCTAAGTGACGCACTTTCTCATACTATTAACCTCTCATAAAATTTTCTGAATAGAAAATAAATTACTTTGAATAAAAGTAAGTATGAAACAAAAAGAAATGGTTTAAAAATTCCATTCCCTCGACCTTTCGTGGTCTGTTCCAGTTTTGGGGTGCCACCCTGCAAGGTCGGACGCCTGCCATGCCGCCCCTCGCAATACAAGTCCATGCATATCCCTGTGTGTGTTTTGATTGTGAGCCTGTGCCATGGGACAAATCCACCATGTGGTTGAGTCCCCCTTGCATCAGGTGAACAATCAAAATCACACTTAACCACATTCTACATCCTGGCATTTACTGGCCCTCAGCATGTAATGCCTTCTTGGATCAATGTTTGAACACCTCTGGATCACAGGATGCGTAAGTATGTCACCCACAAGCACCCCGGTACACCCTCATGGTGTCCAAACCATGAAGTCCCCATCAATGCTCAGGGGAGACCTCTCACACACCCCATGACCCCAGGGTCAAGACAGTGACAGCAATATTGGGCCTTCAAATTAAGGCATGCTATTACAATTTGATTTCCTCCACTCTAATTGATCTATGTTGTATGTTCAATGTCCCAATTAAATTTAGGGTTAGGCCAGGGTGACAATTTTCTTTAGGGGTAAACTTGGTTCGGTTTAGGGCCTAGATCTAATTAAACGTGAATTGGAGGGGTTAAGGTGTGTATTTATAATAGGATGGGGTTAGTTAACTGCACAATAAGGTGATTGGTTAAGTTCAGGCACTAAAGGGCGTGGTTAGGTTATGGGTTAAGGGATAGGTGATGGTTATGTCTATACAAAATGCCTAGGTTAGGTTTAGGCATATGTGTTTACATGCATAAGCAGTGTTATATTTAGGCTAAAGTACGGCCTTCAAATTGCTCGATTTGGCTTGTCACTGCTATGACTGTCACACAAAGCACTAGGCTAGGCATCTGTTATGACATATATAAGCAGTGTTATATTGGGCTAAAGTATGGCCTTCAAAGTGCTCTACCAGGCCTAAGCACTGCTATGGCTGTTCTGTTTACATTATGTGCTTTAAAACAAGCTCAGCAACAAGAACAGTGTTTCTCATGAGATACCTGCTTGGGTCCATGCCTGGACACTTTTGAATCACAGGATACACCAGTGTGCCACCTCCAAGCACTCAAGCACACTCTCATGGTATCCAAACCATGAAGTCCCCTCCAATGCTCAGGAGGGACTCCTCGTGCACCCCGCGACACCAGGGTCAAGACAGTGACACCAATACTGGGCCTTCAAACTGAGACTCCTGATTACATTCCTGGCCTTTCAAACTAGGTGTTAAGCCTTGTAACAGGGATATTAAATAAGGGGGCAAAACCAACTTAAATCGTAGGAGAGGTTTATAGTTCCATCTAGTGGTTGAGACAAGGCCTAACATGGCTTTTAAGTGTGTAAGTGGGAGCCAGGCAGGGCTTTTCTGCATGTCAGACATGTCCAATGTTATGCAGTTTAAAAATCAGCATCAAATTGTGGAGACCTGGTTCTGGCCTCCACAGCACATACCATGACCTTTGCCAGACATGACTGTACTATGCAGTTAGTCAGCATCAAAGGCCTTGTTATGACCTTTAAGTGAGGGTCTTTGTTGCTTTTAAGTAGTTTAACAACTTTTTGTACACCAGGTTGGTGTTATAATTGTATCCACTGCATCTTCATCATATAGCATTCAAGATTGGGTCCTGGGTGATAGAAAACAGGGGCCTGGCCACTCGGCACAATGTCAGGATCTGGCCGGGTTAGGTTTGGGGGAAAAGTTGTGACCGAGGCTAAAGGCCTCGGTCTATA